>NC_091297.1:44329502-44513822 GCF_038502225.1 Cherax quadricarinatus
GCAGTTCACTTAAGTCACCTAAGTTAAATGATATTTGAATCACAAAGACAGTAAATAGTAATCAGGGGAATTTTACAGCTTTCCGTGCAATATACCCTGACCCTCACTCTTTTAACACCTCTTATAATAATATAATGCACAGTTCGGCTGTATTTTGAAACAGAATTTATACTGTCTAAATAAAACCGGACTCCGTTATCTGTTATGATGTAATAGGGTGACTTTAAAGAAGTGTTTTGCATAAACGTAATATTTGTTAATTAACAAAATCTCTGTTTTTATTTGCAGTTTGCAGTATAGCGAACCCATCTTCATTCCTTCCGGACAAGCCTCGTCCACACCCTTGCTGGACAAACCTCGCGTCACTTTGAACTGTTCACATCTGTGCTCTTAGCGTAGCAAGTTCAAGGATGAGGAGCGTACACTTCCCTCGATGGAAGTAGAGGGGGAGGGGGGGGGGTGACGAACTCACCACGCTTATGAAAGAGGCAAGAGCACACCTGTGAGAACATAGGAAGCCAGGTGGACGTCGCCAGGGTCACCTACCACCTGACACCCGGCGTTCAGTGAGATAGCCTCACCCCCTTCCACTTTCACCTGTACGTTACTTCAGAGGCAAGAACAGCTGATCTACTCACCCAGAAGAGTGGATCTACCGTACGGAAAGCAAGGGATCTACTCACCCGCTTTATAACCGAGGTCTTGCCACAAACTCATCAGTCAATCGTGTATCACTAACCTACACTCAAATCCTGACAGATTATGGCTACTTTGTAACAGTTTGTAGCATAGGGACCAGACTGTGTTGATTTTTCTTGCTATTTTTTTGTGGTTGTTCACAATGTATTTCTTGTTAAGTTGCGTTACTTAAAGTTACCTTTGTTACACTTACCATGCAGAGTTTAATCATCAATTTTTACCAGTACACATGATTGTTTTCTTTATAATGTTCCTCACCCAATCTATATTATATGATGGTTGCAGTGGTGGCTCGGTGTGTTAGCTTTAATGAATATAGAATACACGACGGGTCATTAAGGCTTCAGTTAACCTGTTCACCACCAGACATGTACACTCTAATTCCTCAAGTAGTGATTAAAAACTCTTGAAGTGTACGTATATTGAGATATATATACCTCCTGATGTACGCACACTATTGCTACCAATACATACTCAGAGACGTGATAAATGCAAAGACTTGAAAACCATTTAAGTAAAAACAACTTTCATGTGAGCGGCAACTCAGCCATTAAATCTTCCTCTTCTCTAACTTTTCTAAATAAAACTGCAGATTCTCCTGTACCAAGAGTATTTTCTATAAAAAAAATAGGATATGAACATACAAATCAATATGATAAGAGCCTGCACCAAACTGCCTATAAGTAAATTTGATAAATATCTTCACATTATATTAAGTGGTTACACAAAGCCGAGGAGGAATGGAAGGCAATCAGGTTCGAGCAAAAGACAGAGAGAAGTTCAGTTCCCTGGATAAAGAACCCCCCACCAGCATCAAGGAACCGCCTTCCAGTGGGAAGTATTCTCAGAACGCCAGTGTCAAGGTGAGGGTCACTCAGTGCCTGGACAGGTGCAGGCTTCATCTATCATCCGGTAATCAGAAGAGATGAGGAACTGGACGCACCTGGGAAAATCACTTTGAAGACGTTTCGCCAGCCAGTGGCTCTATCAATTCGTTGCTGAGGTTATTTGCAAGTGTTCCAGCTGTAGACGGTAGAAAATGAGGCAATCATTTCCTCAGTCTGGCAGAAGTATACACGGAAGATTCAGTTCCTCAGTCTGGCAGAAGTATACACGGAAGATTCAGTTCCTCAGCCTGGCAGGAGTATACACGGAAGATTCAGTTCCTCAGCCTGGCAGAAGTATATCACCCTCTTCACTTTCAATACTGTCAACTGATCTCTGCACTGAATTGATAAATTCAACGACTGACGAAACATCTTGAAATAAAGATTCCTAGTTGTTGCACTGCGGAATTCCTCGTCTTGTTGGTATAACATTGTTGAGACCAGGAGAGACACACACGCTAACATTGTTAAGACCAGGAGAGACACACACGCTAACATTGTTAAGACCAGGAGAGACACACACGCTAACATTGTTAAGACCAGGAGAGACACACACGCTAACATTGTTGAGACCAGGAGAGACACACACGCTAACATTGTTAAGACCAGGAGAGACACACGCTAACATTGTTGAGACCAGGAGAGACACACACGCTAACATTGTTAAGACCAGGAGAGACACACACGCTAACATTGTTGAGACCAGGAGAGACACACACGCTAACATTGTTAAGACCAGGAGAGACACACACGCTAACATTGTTGAGACCAGGAGAGACACACACGCTAACATTGTTAAGACCAGGAGAGACACACACGCTAACATTGTTAAGACCAGGAGAGACACACACGCTAACATTGTTGAGACCAGGAGAGACACACACGCTAACATTGTTGAGACCAGGAGAGACACACACACGCTAACATTGTTGAGACCAGGAGAGACACACACGCTAACATTGTTGAGACCAGAAGACAGACACACACGCCAACATTGTTAAGACCAGGAGGGACACACACGCTAACATTGTTAAGACCAGGAGGGACACACACGCTAACATTGTTAAGACCGGGAGAGACACACACGCTAACATTGTTGAGACCAGGAGAGACACACACGCTAACATTGTTGAGACCAGGAGAGACACACACGCTAACATTGTTGAGACCAGGAGAGAGACACACGCTAACATTGTTGAGACCAGGAGAGACACACACGCTAACATTGTTAAGACCAGGAGAGACACACACGCTAACATTGTTGAGACCAGGAGAGACACACACGCTAACATTGTTGAGACCAGGAGAGAGACACACGCTAACATTGTTAAGACCAGGAGAGACACACACGCTAACATTGTTAAGACCAGGAGAGACACACACGCTAACATTGTTGAGACCAGAAGAGACACACACGCTAACATTGTTAAGACCAGGAGAGACACACACGCTAACATTGTTGAGACCAGGAGAGACACACACGCTAACATTGTTGAGACGCTAACAGTTAAGAGAGAGACACACGCTAACATTGTTGAGACCAGGAGAGACACACACGCTAACATTGTTAAGACCAGGAGAGACACACGCTAACATTGTTGAGACCAGGAGAGACACACACGCTAACATTGTTAAGACCAGGAGAGACACACACGCTAACATTGTTAAGACCAGGAGAGACACACACGCTAACATTGTTGAGACCAGGAGAGACACACACGCTAACATTGTTGAGACCAGGAGAGACACACACGCTAACATTGTTGAGACCAGGAGAGACACACACGCTAACATTGTTGAGACCAGGAGAGAGACACACGCTAACATTGTTGAGACCAGGAGAGACACACACGCTAACATTGTTAAGACCAGGAGAGACACACACGCTAACATTGTTGAGACCAGGAGAGACACACACGCTAACATTGTTAACATTGTTGAGACCAGGAGAGACACACACGCTAACATTGAGACCACACACGCTAACATTGTTGAGACCAGGAGAGACACACACGCTAACATTGTTGAGACCAGGAGAGAGACACACGCTAACATTGTTGAGACCAGGAGAGACACACACGCTAACATTGTTGAGACCAGGAGAGACACACACGCTAACATTGTTAAGACCAGGAGAGACACACACGCTAACATTGTTAAGAGACACACACGAGAGACACACACGCTAACATTGTTGAGACCAGGAGAGACACACACGCTAACATTGTTGAGACCAGGAGAGACACACACGCTAACATTGTTGAGACCAGGAGAGACACACACGCTAACATTGTTGAGACCAGGAGAGACCATTGTTGAGACCAGGAGAGACACACACGCTAACATTGTTGAGACCAGGAGAGACACACACGCTAACATTGTTGAGACCAGGAGAGACACACACGCTAACATTGTTAAGACCAGGAGAGACACACACGCTAACATTGTTGAGACCAGGAGAGACACACACGCTAACATTGTTGAGACCAGGAGAGACACACACGCTAACATTGTTGAGACCAGGAGAGACACACACGCTAACATTGTTGAGACCAGGAGAGACACACACGCTAACATTGTTGAGACCAGGAGAGACACACACGCTAACATTGTTGAGACCAGGAGAGACACACACGCTAACATTGTTAAGACCAGGAGAGACACACACGCTAACATTGTTGAGACCAGGAGAGACACACACGCTAACATTGTTGAGACCAGGAGAGACACACACGCTAACATTGTTAAGACCAGGAGAGACACACACGCTAACATTGTTAAGACCAGAAGAGACACACACGCTAACATTGTTGAGACCAGAAGAGACACACACGCTAACATTGTTAAGACCAGGAGAGACACACACGCTAACATTGTTGAGACCAGGAGAGACACACACGCTAACATTGTTGAGACCAGGAGAGACACACACGCTAACATTGTTGAGACCAGGAGAGACACACACGCTAACATTGTTAAGACCAGGAGAGACCATTGTTAAGACCAGGAGAGACCAGTTAAGAGAGACACACACGCTAACATTGTTAAGACCAGGAGAGACACACGCTAACATTGTTGAGACCAGGAGAGACACACACGCTAACATTGTTGAGACCAGGAGAGACACACACGCTAACATTGTTGAGACCAGGAGAGACACACACGCTAACATTGTTGAGACCAGGAGAGACACACACGCTAACATTGTTGAGACCAGGAGAGACACACACGCTAACATTGTTGAGACCAGAAGAGACACACACGCTAACATTGTTAAGACCAGGAGAGACACACACGCTAACATTGTTAACATTGTTGAGACCAGGAGAGACCATTGTTGAGAGAGACACACACGCTAACATTGTTGAGACCAGGAGAGACACACACGCTAACATTGTTAAGACCAGGAGAGACACACACGCTAACATTGTTGAGACCAGGAGAGACACACACGCTAACATTGTTAAGACCAGGAGAGACACACACGCTAACATTGTTAAGACCAGGAGAGACACACACGCTAACATTGTTGAGACCAGGAGAGACACACACGCTAACATTGTTAAGACCAGGAGAGACACACACGCTAACATTGTTGAGACCAGGAGAGACACACACGCTAACATTGTTAAGACCAGAGAGAGACACACACGCTAACATTGTTGAGACCAGGAGAGACACACGCTAACATTGTTGAGACCAGGAGAGACACACACGCTAACATTGTTGAGACCAGGAGAGACACACACGCTAACATTGTTGAGACCAGGAGAGACACACACGCTAACATTGTTGAGACCAGGAGAGACACACACGCTAACATTGTTGAGACCAGGAGAGACACACACGCTAACATTGTTAAGACCAGGAGAGACACACACGCTAACATTGTTGAGACCAGGAGAGACACACACGCTAACATTGTTGAGACCAGGAGAGACACACACGCTAACATTGTTGAGACCAGGAGAGACACACACGCTAACATTGTTGAGACCAGGAGAGACACACACGCTAACATTGTTAAGACCAGGAGAGACACACACGCTAACATTGTTAAGACCAGGAGAGACACACACGCTAACATTGTTAAGACCAGGAGAGACACACACGCTAACATTGTTAAGACCAGGAGAGACACACACGCTAACATTGTTAAGACCAGGAGAGACACACGCTAACATTGTTGAGACCAGGAGAGACACACACGCTAACATTGTTGAGACCAGGAGAGACACACACGCTAACATTGTTGAGACCAGGAGAGACACACACGCTAACATTGTTGAGACCAGGAGAGACACACACGCTAACATTGTTGAGACCAGGAGAGAGACACACGCTAACATTGTTAAGACCAGGAGAGACACACACGCTAACATTGTTGAGACCAGGAGAGACACACGCAAACATTCACTATACTGTGCACTCATTACTTCAAGGTCAGATAGTGGCAGTTCACAGGTAATTAGGAAACAAAATCATAATAATTAAGGTAATTAAGAAGCATTATAATTTAGAAGATGAAGGTAATTTTGAGAATTCCTTTGATGTCACCCTCAAACTCTCGATTCTGATTTATATATATATATATATATATATATATATATATATATATATATATATATATATATATATATATATATATATATGTATATATGTATATGTATATATATATATATTGAACTTTGTATAGAAAGGGGTTTAGTTATAGGTAATACATATTTTAAGAAAAAGAGGATAAATAAGTATACACGATATGATGTAGGGCGAAATGACAGTAGTTTGTTGGATTATGTATTGGTAGATAAAAGACTGTTGAGTAGACTTCAGGATGTACATGTTTATCGAGGGGCCACAGATATATCAGATCACTTTCTAGTTGTAGCTACACTGAGAGTAAAAGGTAGATGGGATACAAGGAGAATAGAAGCATCAGGGAAGAGAGAGGTGAAGGTTTATAAACTAAAAGAGGAGGCAGTTAGGGTAAGATATAAACAGCTATTGGAGGATAGATGGGCTAATGAGAGCATAGGCAATGGGGTCGAAGAGGAATGGGGTAGGTTTAAAAATGTAGTGTTAGAGTGTTCAGCAGAAGTTTGTGGTTACAGGAAAGTGGGTGCAGGAGGGAAGAGGAGCGATTGGTGGAATGATGATGTAAAGAGAGTAGTAAGGGAGAAAAAGTTAGCATATGAGAAGTTTTTACAAAGTAGAAGTGATGCAAGGAGGGAAGAGTATATGGAGAAAAAGAGAGAGGTTAAGAGAGTGGTGAAGCAATGTAAAAAGAGAGCAAATGAGAGAGTGGGTGAGCTGTTATCAACAAATTTTGTTGAAAATAAGAAAAAGTTTTGGAGTGAGATTAACAAGTTAAGGAAGCCTAGAGAACAAATGGATTTGTCAGTTAAAAATAGGAGAGGAGAGTTATTAAATGGAGAGTTAGAGGTATTGGGAAGATGGAGGGAATATTTTGAGGAATTGTTAAATGTTGATGAAGATAGGGAAGCTGTGATTTCGTGTATAGGGCAAGGAGGAATAACATCTTGTAGGAGTGAGGAAGAGCCAGTTGTGAGTGTGGGGGAAGTTCGTGAGGCAGTAGGTAAAATGAAAGGGGGTAAGGCAGCCGGGATTGATGGGATAAAGATAGAAATGTTAAAAGCAGGTGAGGATATAGTTTTGGAGTGGTTGGTGCAATTATTTAATAAATGTATGGAAGAGGGTAAGGTACCTAGGGATTGGCAGAGAGCATGCATAGTTCCTTTGTATAAAGGCAAAGGGGATAAAAGAGAGTGCAAAAATTATAGGGGGATAAGTCTGTTGAGTGTACCTGGTAAAGTGTATGGTAGAGTTATAATTGAAAGAATTAAGAGTAAGACGGAGAATAGGATAGCAGATGAACAAGGAGGCTTTAGGAAAGGTAGGGGGTGTGTGGACCAGGTGTTTACAGTGAAACATATAAGTGAACAGTATTTAGATAAGGCTAAAGAGGTCTTTGTGGCATTTATGGATTTGGAAAAGGCGTATGACAGGGTGGATAGGGGGGCAATGTGGCAGATGTTGCAAGTGTATGGTGTAGGAGGTAGGTTACTGAAAGCAGTGAAGAGTTTTTACGAGGATAGTGAGGCTCAAGTTAGAGTATGTAGAAAAGAGGGAAATTTTTTCCCAGTAAAAGTAGGCCTTAGACAAGGATGTGTGATGTCACCGTGGTTGTTTAATATATTTATAGATGGGGTTGTAAGAGAAGTAAATGCGAGGGTCTTGGCAAGAGGCGTGGAGTTAAAAGATAAAGAATCACACACAGGGTGGGAGTTGTCACAGCTGGTCTTTGCTGATGACACTGTGCTCTTGGGAGATTCTGAAGAGAAGCTGCAGAGATTGGTGGATGAATTTGGTAGGGTGTGCAAAAGAAGAAAATTAAAGGTGAATACAGGAAAGAGTAAGGTTATGAGGATAACAAAAAGATTAGGTGATGAAAGATTGAATATCAGATTGGAGGGAGAGAGTATGGAGGAGGTGAACGTATTCAGATATTTGGGAGTGGACGTGTCAGCGGATGGGTCTATGAAAGATGAGGTGAATCATAGAATTGATGAGGGAAAAAGAGTGAGTGGTGCACTTAGGAGTCTGTGGAGACAGAGAACTTTGTCCTTGGAGGCAAAGAGGGGAATGTATGAGAGTATAGTTTTACCAACGCTCTTATATGGGTGTGAAGCATGGGTGATGAATGTTGCAGCGAGGAGAAGGCTGGAGGCAGTGGAGATGTCATGTCTGAGGGCAATGTGTGGTGTGAATATAATGCAGAGAATTCGTAGTTTGGAAGTTAGGAGGAGGTGCGGGATTACCTAAACTGTTGTCCAGAGGGCTGAGGAAGGGTTGTTGAGGTGGTTCGGACATGTAGAGAGAATGGAGCGAAACAGAATAACTTCAAGAGTGTATCAGTCTGTAGTGGAAGGAAGGCGGGGTAGGGGTCGGCCTAGGAAGGGTTGGAGGGAGGGGGTAAAGGAGGTTTTGTGTGCGAGGGGCTTGGACTTCCAGCAGGCATGCGTGAGCGTGTTTGATAGGAGTGAATGGAGACAAATGGTTTTTAATACTTGACGTGCTGTTGGAGTGTGAGCAAAGTAAAATTTATGAAGGGATTCAGGGAAACCGGCAGGCCGGACTTGAGTCCTGGAGATGGGAAGTACAGTGCCTGCACTCTGAAGGAGGGGTGTTAATGTTGCAGTTTAAAAACTGTAGTGTAAAGCACCCTTCTGGCAAGACAGTGATGGAGTGAATGATGGTGAAAGTTTTTCTTTTTCGGGCCACCCTGCCTTGGTGGGAATCGGCCAGTGTGATAATAAATATATATATATATATATATATATATATATATATATATATATATATATATATATATATATATATATATATATATATATATATATATATATATATATATAAAAGAAGGAACACTGCAACGGGGCCACTGGCCTATGCGAGGCAGCTCCAATTTTCGTACCGGCTTAAGCCAATACCTTGACCTAGTGAGGTGAGATAGGTCACTTATGGAAGGAGCAGAGCATCAGACATATATATCCTCGTCTGTAGTCGTTTAGATAATTAACTTCTTCAGCTAACAAAACAAGAAACAACTTTTCTCCAGCTTTAAATATTGTTTTTATATTCTGTAATTGTTATGTTTTAGCACGTTGTCTTCTTACCAACCAGAGTAGGGAGACTCGCTCTTGGACACCCTGATGGTCTCCCTGGACACCCTGATGGTCTTCCTGGACACCCTGATGGTGTCCCTGGACACCCTGATGGTCTCCCTGGACACTTTCATAGTCTCCCTGGACACCATCAGTGTGTCCTTGGACACCATTAATGTGTCGCTGAGCACCTTCATTGTGTCCCTAGTCACAATCAATTTCTTCCTGGACACCTTCATTGTGTCCCTGGACACCTTCATTGTGTTCCTGAGCACCTTCATTGTGTCCCTGGACACCACTGTGTCCCTGGGCACCAAAAGTGTGTCCCTGAACCCATTCATTTTGTCCCTGGACACCATCATCGTCTCCCTGGATACCATCATCTCCTCCCTGGACACCATCACCGTGTCCCTGGACACCATCATCGTCTCCCTGGATATCATAATCGTCTCCCTGGATACCATCATCGTCTCTCTTTATTCCATCATCGTCTCCCTGGACACCATCATCGTCTCCCTGGATATCAATATCATCTCCCTGGATACCTTCATCGTCTCCCTGACACCATCATCGTCTCCCTGGAGACGATCGCTAGCGCACTCTGCTCACACACTGAGGTCCGGGGTTTGAATCTCCTCCGCTACGGCTGGAAAACATTAGGGACGTGTTTCCATAAGACACCTGTTGTGCCTGTTCCTGTTCACCCATCAGTTTAAAATGGGTACCTGGGTGTTAGTTGACTGGTGTGAGTCGCATCCTGGAACAAAACTGACCTAATTTGCCTGAAATGCTCAGCATAACAAGCGGCTTTCTATATAGTAGTATGTCATTGATGTCAGCTATTACTGTATATCTTGTACATGTACTGGTAGTAAATAAAGATATTATTATTATTGTTATTATTATTATTATTATTATTATTATTATTATTATTATTATTATTATTATTATTATTATTATTATTGTTATTATTATTATTATTATTATTATTATTATTATTATTGTTATTATTATTATTATTATTATTATTATTATTATTATTATTGTTATTATTATTATTATTATTATTATTATTATTATTATTATTATTATTATTATTATTATTATTATTATTATTATTATTGTTATTATTATTATTATTATTATTATTATTATTATTATTATTATTATTATTATTGTTATTATTATTATTATTATTATTATTATTATTATTATTATTATTATTATTATATAGCACATT
Source organism: Cherax quadricarinatus (assembly GCF_038502225.1). Lineage (NCBI taxonomy): Eukaryota > Metazoa > Arthropoda > Malacostraca > Decapoda > Parastacidae > Cherax > Cherax quadricarinatus. Next base: position 44,340,014 of record NC_091297.1, read on the forward strand.
TGCATGCCTTGAGTTGAAGGGCTGTCAAGATTACCTTCTTCTTGGTCGGTGACCGAAATATCAGGAACTAATGATGACATCTTCGTCACTTTCATCACTTTCTCCTCCACTGGCTTGTTGCTGTGAATATACAACCGTGACAAACAGTAGTTGCATCTTCGTCTACATTCATCCATTCACCAATATTATCTTCATTCATCCTTGATGCAAGATCCTATACAGCAGGATTAGTCAGATCACGAGCAACAGAACGCAGATTATGTATAATCTGTAATGGCAGGTCGGTGTGGCGACCCAGGAAATCTGAAATTTTGTTATCCGAAATTAGTGCGGGATTAGTGATGGAACCAGTTTAGTGAGTGCCGGATCAGTGATGGCCGACCTGTAAGGTACATGTGCATTATACAATGTACTGTATATAACAGATTTACCTGTATTTTGACTAGTTATACAATTAAAATATTTCTAGCACCAATTCAGTACTAGATAAGAGTGGAGAATTACGTACATCAGTCAGCACATTATTCTGTGCTGATGTACATAATTTTCAGAAGAAAGGTTCTCTTAAATTCGTGAGAGGGACAATGATGTTGAAAAAGGTGTCGTTTGGGTTTAAGAATTAAATGATGAAAAGGGGAGGGGGAAGTGATAAGGGGATAAACATTCTTAGGCAAGTTTATGTAAGAATTATATTTATTCCTCACAAACTTAATCACTAATTCAGGACAAGCATGCAATTATTTTAAATCCTAATTAATGAACAACATGTATTGTAGATGAATGGTTCAGAGAACCGACATGTTGATAAATTAGACACATGTGCAACTCTTGGGTATCTTTATTGAGGAAACGTTTCGCCACACAGTGGCTTCATCAGTCCATACAAAGGAGAATCTTGAAGAACAGGAGGAGAATGAGGTAATCAGTCCCTCAACCTTGAGTCGATGTGGTCAGTTCATCAATCTTGAATAGAATGATTACCTCATTCTCCTCCTGTTCTTCAAGATTCTCCTTTGTATGGACTGATGAAGCCACTGTGTGGCGAAACGTTTCCTCATTAAAGATACCCAAGAGTTGCACATGTGTCTAATTTATCAACAACATGTATGCATAACTGGCACTTAAACTTCCCAAAAAAATTAAATTAGGTGTTTACCAAGGCAGTTTCCTGGGCTTTGTTGCTCCTCTATAATGAGTTACCATATGCCACCCAGCACCTTAAAGTACTTTTGATTATGATTTGATATACTACCCAATATCTTAAATACTATTTGCTGATGCCAATGTACAGTAAACTGTCAAAGTAGCGCGCCTTGGCGTAGCACACTTCAGAAATACTGGGCAGAATCCAGAAAGTAAATTGTACTTTCAACTTTTTTTTATCTTAATGTTTACAGAAGTATACTAGTAGATCGTGTGTGCAATATAGTAATAAAGTAGGTAGAATTACCGACAATATGTAAAGTAAAAGGACACAAGTGCAACTAATGTGACATTTATTGTGGCAACGTTTCGCTCTCCAGGAGCTTTATCAAGCCATTACAAACAATACATGGACACAGAGGGTATATAAAGGCTCAGAGTGAGGTGCAATACTAGTGAGGTACCATTTCGATGTTCACTAGTGGTAGTAGTAGTAGTAGTAGTAGTAGTGGTAGTGACAAAAGTAATACAATATGGTAGAGCAATTAATTCGTACATGAGTAAAAGGATATAAAAGCTATTACTTGGGTAACATAAAAATAGGTTGGACAAATATAGACTGGAAAGAGGCAGCTTGTTTCAGTGTTCACTCTCTGTAATGTGCTTTATGTAGTATAACAGGAGAGACTATGTGATGGCAGGGTTTACTGTTTTCAGGAGGATTCTTGCTAAGACTTCGGAGATGGTGAAGCTGCCGTTGTTTTGTTTAATTGTATTTGAAACAGCGATCAGTGCTGATTCGAGGCACTCCGCAGACGCAAGTGCCTTGAATCAGCACTGATCGCTGTTTCAAATACAATTAAACAAAACAACGGCAGCTTCACCATCTCCGAAGTCTTAGCAAGAATCCTCCTGAAAACAGTAAACCCTGCCATCACATAGTCTCTCCTGTTATACTACACAAAGCACATTACAGAGAGTGAACACTGAAACAAGCTGCCTCTTTCCAGTCTATATTTGTCCAACCTATTTTTATGTTACCCAAGTAATAGCTTTTATATCCTTTTACTCATGTACGAATTAATTGCTCTACCATATTGTATTACTTTTGTCACTACCACTACTACTACTACTACTACTACTACCACTAGTGAACATCGAAATGGTACCTCACTAGTATTGCACCTCACTCTGAGCCTTTATATACCCTCTGTGTCCATGTATTGTTTGTAATGGCTTGATGAAGCTCCTGGAGAGCGAAACGTTGCCACAATAAATGTCACATTAGTTGCACTTGTGTCGTTTTACTTTGCAATATAATAGTTATACAGTTGAGTACTTAATTTTTTTTAACACTTTGAATTAAGACACATGAACAATCCTTCCTGTTAGTTGGTTATAGGGAGAGTTTACTACATCTTCTCTTGTTCTCATCTCCTGATTCTAATTACTGTAGTTGATGATGAACAAAAGATCTAAACCAAGATGATACAGGAAACCTTTGATCTAACACTTTTGAAATACTGAACAAACTCTGTTGGGTCAACTGATTCTGAATCAATGGACAAAGTCCATTGGTAAACGAATTAAGAACATAAGAACATAAGAAGGAAGAAACATTGCAACAGGCATACTGACGTCACCATGCGGAGCAGGTCCATGCCCCTCCCCCCGGATTAGACCAATGACCCACCCCCCGGATTATCCCAATGACCCACCCAGTCTGGTCATCCCCACTCAAGGATGGAGCACTGTACCAGACCCAGCAGTACAAGCTAGTCAGGTCCAACTCACACCCACCCACACCCACTCATGTATTTATCTAACCTATTTTTAAAACTACACAACGTTTTAGCCTCAATAACTGTACTCGGGAGCTTGTTCCACTCATCCACAACTCTATTACCAAACCAGTACTTTCCTATATCGTTCCTGAATCTGAATTTTTCCAACTTGAAACCATTGCTGCGAGTCCTGTCTTGGCTGGAAATTTTCAGCACACTATTTACATCCCCTTTATTTATTCCTGTTTTCCATTTATACACCTCGATCATATCCCCCCTAATTCTACGCCTTTCGAGAGTGTACAGATTCAGGGCCTTCAATCTATCCTCATAGGGAAGATTTCTGATACATGGGATCATCTTTCTCATCCTCCTTTGTACGTTTTCCAGATCATTTATATCCATTCTGTAATACGGTGACCAGAACTGAGCAGCATACTCTAAATGAGGCCTAACCAAGGATATATAGAGTTGAAGAACAACCTGAGGACTTCTATTATTTATACTTCTAGATATGAAGCCAAGAATTCTGTTAGCTTTATTGCGAACACTAATGCGCTGTTGTCTTGGTTTTAGGTTACTGCTAACCAGAACTCCTAAATCCTTTTCGCAATCGGTAGTATTAAGATCTACAGTATTTAGTTTATATGTGGCATGGTTATTTAACTGTCCAACATTTAGAACTTTGCATTTGTCAATATTAAACTGCATCTGCCACTTCTCCGACCATTGCGTCAGTCTATTCAAGTCATCTTGGAGTGCTCTAATGTCCTCATTAGAATGAATTGGACGGCCTATTTTGGTATCATCAGCAAATTTGCTTATGTCGCTATTTATTCCCTCATCTATGTCGTTTATGTAAATTGTGAGCAACAACGGGCCCAACACTGACCCCTGAGGAACACCGCTTGTGACGTGCCCCCATTCTGATTTCTCCCCATTTATGCAAACTCTCTGCTGTCTATTTGTCAGCCATGCCTCTACCCAGGAAAAAAATTTCTCCTCCTATTCCGTGTGCCCTAAGTTTCCTCAATAGCCTCTGGTGTGGAACTCTATCGAAAGCCTTACTGAAGTCCATATACACAATATCATATTCATTACCATGATCTACCTCCTCAAACACCTTAGTGAAAAAAGTTAGTAAATTCGTAAGACAGGAACTCCCCTTTGTAAAACCGTGTTGAGAATCATTAATCAATCTGTGCCTGTCAAGATGGCTACGAATTGCTTCGGCAATTACTGATTCCATAAATTTTCCCACTATGGAGGTAAGGCTTATTGGTCTATAGTTCGAAGCCAAGGACCTGTCACCTGCCTTGTAAATAGGTATTACATTTGCCATTTTCCACTTATCAGGCACTATGCCAGTTTGTAGTGATATGTTAAAAAGATTAGCCAAAGGTATGCTAAGTTCCTCTTTACATTTCTTTAACACCCTTGCAAACAGTTCATCAGGACCTGGGGATTTGTTAGGTTTTAGTTTCTCTATTTGTCTGAGGACCATGTCACTAGTTTATTATCATCCTGTTCTATGTAATCTATTATTTCAGGAATATCGCTAGTATTTTCTTGGGTGAAAACTGAGAGGAAGTAGGTATTTAGAATTTCACACATATCCTTATCACTGTCAGTGATCTGACCAGAGTTACTCTTAAGTGGGCCAATATTGTCCCGAATCTTACTTCTGTATACCTGAAAGAACCCTTTTGGGTTAGTCTTTGAATCCCTTGCGACCTTAGCCTCATAATCACTTTTTGCTTTCCTTATTCCTTTCTTTATTTCACTCTTTAATTGAATATATTAATTTCTTAACTGCCCATCCCCTCTTTTGATACGGCTATATATGCCTCTCTTTTGACCAATGAGATGTTTTAATCTATTGTTCATCCATTTGGGATCATTTTTGTTAGATCTAATTTCCCTACTCGGAACAAAAGTTGTCTGGGCAGCTAGAACAATGCTCTGAAAAACGTCATATTGGCAACCAAGATCACCTACCTGACCCATAGTTAGGACATCCCAATTTAGCCCACCCAAGTAATTTTTCAGTCCCATGAAGTCGGCCAAGCGAAAATCTGGGACAGAGGTTTGATTGCAGTTATCTGGGTAATTCCATGATATATTAACACTAAGTGATTTGTGATCACTTTCCCCAAGCTCATCATTAACCTCAAGATTATTAATTAGTGAATCTTTGTTGGCAAGAACCAAGTCAAGCAGATTGTTTCCTCTAGTTGGTTCTGTCACAACCTGTTCTAAAAAGCAATCCTGAACCGTATCAAGAAAGTCACTAGACTCAAGATTTCCTGTCATATTGTTCCAATCAATTTGTCTAAAGTTAAAATCTCCCATTATCACAGCATTTTCCTATCTAGATGCCTTATGAATTTCGTCCCATAACAGCTTACTGCACTCCCTATCAAGGTTTGGGGGCCTATAAATCACACCCAAAATTAATTTGTCACGTCCCTCGAGAAACTGAAGCCAAACCGACTCTGTGTTCGATGTTTCTAATCTTATATCATGTCTAAGACAACATTTTCAATTTTCTCTGACATACATCGCCACAACACCACCCTTCCTGTGTACGAATGGTATATAATACCGACAAGATGAGAGTAAGACACATGTGCAACATCTGGGTATCTTTATTGTAGACGTTTCGCCATCCAGTGGCTTTATCAATACAAATTCTAGGACATAACTTGAAGACAGTAGAACTATGTACAGAAGATGAGGTAATCAGTCCCTCAACCTAGGAGTAGGTGCGAACAGCACCATAGTCGTGGAGATTCTGAAGCAGAAGAAAGAATCCTGGCGCTTATATAGTAACGTCAGGTGTAGCAGACGAGGGCATATTCACTGGTAGGCGGGATTCCCCAGTGGAAGTAGGTCCTTCCCAAAGAGATGGGTTAGTTGTAGTAGTAGTTGTAGTAGTAGTTGTCGTAGTCGTGAAGGTTATGTACATGTCCTCAGAATTAAGGAAGGACCTACTTCCACTGGGGAATCCCGCCTACCAGTGAATATGCCCTCGTCTGCTACACCTGACGTTACTATATAAGCGCCAGGATTCTTTCTTCTGCTTCAGAATCTCCACGACTATGGTGCTGTTCGCACCTACTCCTAGGTTGAGGGACTGATTACCTCATCTTCTGTACATAGTTCTACTGTCTTCAAGTTATGTCCTAGAATTTGTATTGATAAAGCCACTGGATGGCGAAACGTCTACAATAAAGATACCCAGATGTTGCACATGTGTCTTACTCTCACCACCCTTCCTGTTGACCCTATCAGTGTGGAATAGTTTATAACCCTGTATGTTGCATTCAGAAGGCATTTCTCTATCTTTCAGGCTGAGCCAGGTCTCTGTCATACCAATAATATCTATATTACCTACACTTGCAAGTAATTTTAGCTCATCTATCTTATTTCTTAGACTCCTGCTATTTGTATAGTAAACCTTAAGGGAGCTAGTCACTCGTTGCCCTCTACTATCTCTCTTTGACTGTTATTGTTCAGGCACGAGATTATTTTGCTGCAATACTATCTAAGACGGTCACCATTACTGGTCACCCGCTATCCACCTTTCCTTAGTGATAGAGGCTAGGATCTTGGGTAGCTTGAAGAAGAGATTAGACAAATATATGAGTGGGAGGGGCTTGGTTTGATTGGTGTCATTGGGAACAGGAGTTAATTCTTGGGTAGCTTTAGGTATAGGTCGTTTTGATAAGGACCTGCCTTGTATGGGCCAGTAGGCCTTCTGCAGTGTTCCTCCATTCTTATGTTCTAGTGTTCTTATTATGAGTAGCATCGTCTTCCACCAACATAGTAACAGAGGCGAGAACTCTACGGTTGTTGTCAGCCCAGTTTCGGCTTAGTTTCATTTTCAGAATTTGAGTTGAGTTCCAGCTCCTGGGTCTCTTAAAAGTGGTGACCTTTATCTCTTGGGCCTCTTGAACGTGCTAACCTGTTGCTCCCAGGCCTCTTCAGAGGACTGAGACCTACTGTTTTCAGATTTCTTGAGGGAGTTGAACTACGTCACTTACCCTGCCTCCCTCCACTCACTGAAGTACATACTAGGTACATAGGTACACACTAGGTACATACTAGGTACATAGGTAAACACTAGGTACATAGGTACACAATAAATACATACTAGATACATAGGTACACATAAGGTACATGGGTACACACTAGATACAAACTAGGTTCATACTAGGTGCATAGGTACACACTAGGTACATAGGTACACAGTAGATACATATTAGGTACATACTATGTACATAGGTACAAACTATATACATACTAGGTACATAGGTACACAATAGGTACATAGGTACATAATAGGTACACAGTTACACAGTAGGTACATACTAGGTACATAGGTACGAACTATATACATACTAGGTACACAGGTACACAGTAGGTACATACTAGGTACATACGTACACAATCTATACATTCTAGGTATATACGTGCAGACTAGGTACACAGGTACACAGTAGGTACATACTAGGTACAGAGGTACACACTAGGTACATATTAGATACATAGGTAGGGGAGACAGGGTCCAATTGACACACTTTTTACATTTTCTGCGATGAAAGCAATTTTATACTTCCAGTGAAAAATATAAATTTTATACTTCCAGTGAAAAATATAAATTTTATACTTCCAGAGAAAAATATAAATTTTATACTTCCAGTGAAAAATATAAATTTTATACTTCCAGTGAAAAATATAAATTTTATACTTCCAGTGAAAAATATAAATTTTATACTTCCAGTGAAAAATATAAATTTTATACTTCCAGAGAAAAATATAAATTTTATACTTCCAGTGAAAAATATAAATTTTATACTTCCAGTGAAAAATATAAATTTTATACTTCCAGTGAAAAATATAAATTTTATACTTCCAGTGAAAAATATAAATTTTATACTTCCAGTGAAAAATATAAATTTTATACTTCCAGTGAAAAATATAAATTTTATACTTCCAGTGAAAAATATAAATTTTATACTTCCAGTGAAAAATCTTCCTCTTACTTTTCAGGAAATAAAAAAATAATTTTCTTTCGAAACAAAACCACAACATTTGACGTGTTCCAACATGTCCAACATAGCTGGCACACACTATGTGGTAAGTTGGCACACACTATGTGGTAAGTTGGTACACACTATGTAGTAAGTTGGCACACACTATGTGGAAAGTTGGAACACACTATGTGGTAAGTTGGTACACACTATGTAGTAATTTGGTACACACTACGTAGTAAGTTGACACACACTATGTGGTAAGTTGGCACACACTATGTAGTAAGTTGGTACACACTATGTGGTAAGTTGACACAAGATATGTGGTAAGTTGGCACACACTATGTGGTAAGTTGACAAACACTAAGTGGTAAGTTGGCACACACTATGTGGTAAGTTGGCACAAACTATGTGGTAAGTTGACACAAGATATGTGGTAAGTTGGCACACACTACGTGGTAAGTTGACAAACACTAAGTGGTAAGTTGGCACACACTATGTGGTAAGTTGGCACAAACTATGTGGTAAGTTGACACATACTATGTGGTAAGTTGGCACACACTATGTGGTAAGTTGGCGCAAACTATATGATAAGTTGACACACACTATGTGGTAAGTTGGTACACACTATGTGGTAAGTTGGCACAAACTATGTGGTAAGTTGGCACACACTATGTGGTAAGTTGGCGCAAACTATAAGATAAGTTGACACACACTATGTGGTAAGTTGGTACACACTATATGGTAAGTTGGCACAAACTATGTGGTAAGTTGACACACACCATGTGGTAAGTTGACACACTATGTGGTAAGTTGGCACACACTATGTGGTAAGTTGGTACACACTGTGTGGTAAGTTGGCACACACTATGCAGTAAGTTGTCATGCACTATGTGGTAAGTTGACACACACCATGGGGTAAGTTGGCACACACTAAGTGGTAAATTGACACACACTGTGTGGTAAGTTGGCACACACTGTGTGGCAAGTTAGCACACACCAAAAGGTAAGTTGGCCCACACTATGTGGTAAGTTGTCACACACTACGTGGTAAGTTGGCTCACACTATGGGGCAAGTTGGCACATACTATGTGGTAAGTTGGCACACACTATGTGGTAAGTTGGCACACACTATGTGTTAATTTAGCACACACTATGTGGTAAGTTAGCACACACTATGAGGTAAGTTGGGACACACTATGGGGTAAGTTGGCACACAATATGAGGTAAGTTCGCACACACTATGTGCTAAGTTGCCACAAAATATGGGGTAAGTTGACACACACACTTTGGTGTAAGTTGGCACACACTATGGGGAAAGTTGGCACTCACTATGGGGTAAGTTCACACACACTATGTGGTAAGTTGGCACACACTATGGGGCAAGTTGGCACACACTATGGGGTAAGTTGGCACACCCTATGTGGAAAGTTCACAATCACTATGCGGTAAGTTGACACACATTATGTGGAAAGTTGGCACACAATATGTGGTAAGTTCGCACACACTATGTGCTAAGTTGCCACAAAATATGGGGTAAGTTGACACACACACTTTGGTGTAAGTTGGCACACACTATGGGGAAAGTTGGCACTCACTGTGGGGTAAGTTCGCACACACTATGTGGTAAGTTGGCACACACTATGGGGCAAGTTGGCACACACTATGGGGTAAGTTGGCACACAGTATGTGGTAAGTTGGCACACTATGGGGTAAGTTGGCACACACTATGTGGTAAGTTGGCACACAATATGTGGTCAGTTAACACACACTATGTGGTAAATTGACACACACTATATGGTAAGTTGACACACACTATGTGGTAAGTTGTCACACATTATGGGGCAAGATGGCACACATTATGTGGTAAGTTGACACACACTATGTGGTAAGTTGGCACCCACTATGTGGAAAGTTGGCACACAATATTTGGTAAGTTGGCACACACTATGTGGTAAGTTGGTACACACTATGTCGTAAGTTGGCACACACTATGTGGTAAGTTGTCAAACACTGTGTGGTAAGTTGACACACACTATGGGGTAAGTTGCACACACTATGTGGTAAGTTGACACACACTGTGTGGTAAGTTGGCACACACTGCGTGGTAAGTTAGCACACACTCTGTGGAAAGTTGGCACACACTATGTGGTAAGTTGTCACACAATATGTGGTAAGATGGCTCACACCATGGGGCAAGTTGGCACATACTATGTGGTAAGTTGGCACACACTATGAGGTAAGTTGGCACACACTAAGTGGTAAGTTGGCACACACAATGAGGTAAGTTGGGACACACTATGTGGTAAGATGGCACACACTGTGTGGTAAATTGGCTCACACTATGGGTTAAGTTGGCACACACTATATGGTAAGTCGGCACACACTGTATCGTAATTTGGCACACACTATGGGTTAAGTTGGCACACACTATGTGCTAAGTTGGTGCACACTATGTGGTAAGTTGGCGCACCCTATGTGGAAAGTTGACATACACTATGTGGCAACTTGACACACACTATGTGGTAAGTTGGCACACACTATGTGGTAAGTTGGCACACACTATGTGGTAAGCTTGCACAAAATATGGGGTAAGTTGACCCACACACTATGGTGCAAGTTGGCTCACACTATGGGGCAAATCAACACACTATTTGTTAAGTTGAAACACACTATGTGGTAAGTTTGCACACACTATGTTGTAAGTTGGGACAGACTATGTGGTAAGTTGGCACACAATATGCGGTAAGTTGGCCCACACTATGTGGTAAGTTGGCACACATTATGTTGTAATTTGGCACACATTATGTGGTAAGTTGGCACACACTATGGGGTAAGTTGGCACACACCATGTGGTAAGTTGGCACACACTATGCAGAAGGTTGGCACACCCTTTGGTGTAAGTTGGCATACACTATGGGGTAAGTTGGCATACACTATGGGGTAAGTTGGCACACACTATGGAGTAAGTTGACACACTATGTGGTAATTTGGCATACACTATGGGGTAAGTTGACACACACTATATGATAAATTGGCACACACTATGGGGTAAGTTGGTGCTCACTGTTGAGTAAGTTGACACACACTATGTGGTAAGTTGACAAACACTATGTGGTAAGTTGACACACGTAATAGGGTAAGTTGACACACAATGGAGAAAGTTGACACACACTATGGGATAAGTTGGCACATGCTATGGAGTAAGTTGGCACACACTATGTGGAAAGTTGACACACACTATGTGGTAAGTTGACACAGTCTATGTGGTAAGGTGGCACACACTATGGAGCAAGTTGGCACACACTTTGTGGTAAGTTGGCACACACTGTTTGTTAAGTTAGCACACACTATGTGCTAAGTTGGCACACACTATGTGGTAAGTTGTTATGCACTATGTGGTAAGTTGGCTCACACTATGGAGCACATTGGCACAAAATATGTGGTAAGCTGGCACACACCATGAGGTAAGTTGGCACACACTATGTGAAAAGTTGGCACACACTATGTTTTTAGTTGGCACACACTATGTGGTAAGTTGGCCCAGACTATGTGGTAAATTGACACACACTATGGGGTTAATTGGCACACACTATGTGGTAAGTTGGCACACACTATGTGGTAATTTGGCACACACTATGTGGTAAGTTAGCACACGCTATAGGGTAAGTTGGCACACACAATGGATAAGTTGGCACACACTATGTGCTAAGTTGTCACACACTACAGAATAAGTTGGCATGCATGATGTGGAAAGTTGACACACTATATGTGGTAAGTTGGCACAAACTATGTGGTAAGTTGCCACACACTATGTGGTAAGTTAGCACACACTGTGGTAAGTTGGTACACACTATGTGGTAAGTTGACACACACTATGTGGTAAGTTGTCAAACACTATGTGGTAAGTTGACACACACTATGCGGTAAGTTGGCACACTCTATATGGTAAATTGACACACACTGTGTGTTGAGTTGGCACACACTGTGTGGTAAGTTAGCACACACTATGTGGTAAGTTGGTACACACTACGGGGTAAGTTGGCACATACTATGCGGTAAGTTGTCACACACTATGTGGTAAGTTGACACAAACTATGTGGTAAGTTGGCACACACTATGTGGTAACTTGGCAGACACTATGTGGTAAGTTGTCCCACACTATGTGGTAAATTGGCATGCACTATGGGGTAAGCTGGCACACACTATGTGGTAATATGGCACACACTATGTGGTAAGTTAGCACACACTATGGGGTAAGTTGGCACACACTATGGGGTAAGTTGGCACACACTATTGGTTAAGTTGGCACACTGTGCTAAGTTGGCACACACAATGAGGTAAGTTGGCACACCCTATGTGGAAAGTTGACATACACTATGTGGTAAGTTGACACACAGTATGTGGAAAGTTGGCACACACTATGTGGTAAGTTGGCACACACTGTGTGGTAAGTTGGCACAAAATATGGGGTAAGTTGACACACACACTATAGTGTAAGTTGACACACACTATGTGGTAAGTTGCCACACACTATGGGGCAAGTTTGCACACACTATGGGGTAAGTTGGCACACACTACGTGGTAAGTTAGCACACACTCTGGGGTATGTTGGCACACACTATGTGGTAAGTTAGAGCACACTATGTGGTAAGTTGACACACACCATGTGGTAAATTGACACACACTATGTAGTAAGTTGACACACACTATGTGGTAAGTTGTTACACACTATGGGGTAAGTTGGCACACATTATGTGGTAAGTTGACACACACATTATGTGGTAATAAGGCACACACTATATGGTAATTTGGCACACACTATGTGGTAAGTTGGCACACACTATGTGGTAATTTGGCACACACTATGTGGTAAGTTGTCAAACACTATGTCGCAAGTTGACACACACCATTGGGTAAGTTGGCACACACTGTGTGGTAAGTTGACACACACTGTGTGGTAAGTTAGCACACACTATGTGGTAAGTAGGCACACACTACGGGGAAAGTTGGCATACACTGTGGGGTAAGATGGCACACAATATGGGGTAAGTTAACACACACTATGTGCTAAGTTGGCATACATTACAGGGTAAGTTGACACACACTATATGGTAAATTGGCACACACTATAGGGTAAGTTGGCACACACTATGGAGAAAGTTGTTACACGCTATAGGGTAAGTTGACACACACTATGTGGTAAGTTGTCGCACATTATGGGGTAAGTTGACACACATTATGTGGTAAGTTGACACACACTATGTGGTAAGTTGGCACACACTATGTGGTGAGTTGGCACACGCTATGTGGTAAGATGTCAAACACTATGTGGTAAGTTGACACACTATGGGGTAAGTTGGCACACACTATGTGGTAAGTTTACACACACTGTGTGGTAAGTTGGCACACACTGTGTGGTAAATTAGCACACACTATGTGGTAAGTTGGCACACACTATGTTGTAAGTTGTCATACACTATGTGGTATGTTGGCTCAAACTATGGGGCAAATTGGCACATACTATGTGGTAAGTTGGCACACACTATGTGGTAAGTTGGCACACACTATGTGGTAAATTGGCCCACATTTTGGGGTAAGTTGGCACACACTGTGTGGTAAGTTGGCATACACTATGGGGTAAGTTGGCACACACTATGGGATAAGTTGGCACACACTATGTGCTAAGTTGACACACACTTGTGGTAAGTTAGCACACCCTATGTGGAAAGTTCACAATCACTATGTGGTAAGTTGACACACACTATGTGGTAAGTTGGCCTAATATATGGGGTAAGTTGAAACACACACTATGGTGTAAGTTGGCACATACTACGGGGTAAGTTGGCATACACTATGGGGTAAGTTGGTATACACTATGGGGTTAGTTGGCACACACTATGGAGAAAGTTGACACACACTATGTGGTAATTTGGCATTCACTATGGGGTAAGTTGACACACACTATCTGATAAATTTGCACACACTATGGGGTAAGTTGATGCTCACTATAGAGTAAGTTGACACAGACTATGTGGTAAGTTGGCAAACACCATGTGGTAAGTTGACACACACACTATGGAGAAAGTTGACACACACTATGGGACACGCTATGGAGAAAGTTGGCACACACTATGTGGAAAGTTGACACACACTATGTGGTAAGTTGGCACACAGTATGTGGTAAGTTGGCACACAGTATGTGGTAAGTTGTCACACACTACGTGGTAAGTTGGCTCAAACTGAGGGGCACGTTTGCACATAATGTGTCCTAAGTTGGCACACACTATGTGGTAAGTTCGCACACACTATGTGGTAAGTTGGCACACACTATGTGGTAAGTTGGCACACACTATCTGGTAAGTTAGCACACACTATAGGGTAAGTTGGCACACACTATGGGTTAAGTTGGCAGACACTACATGCTAAGTTGGGATACACTATGTGCTAAGTTGGCACACCCTATGTGGAAAGTTGACATACACTATGTGGCAAGTTGACACACAGTATATGGTAAGTTGTCACACAATATGTAGTAAGTTGGCATGCATTATGTGGTATGTTGACACACACTGTGTGGTAAGTTGGCACACACTATGTGGTAAGTTGGCACACACTATGTGGTAAGTTGGCACACACTATGTGGTAAGTTGGTACACACTATGTGGTAAGTTGGCACACACTATGTGGTAAGTTGTCAGAAACTATGTGGTAAGTTGACACACACTATGGGGTAAGTTGGCACACATTATGTGGTAAGTTGACACACACTGTGTGGTGAGTTGGTACACACTGTGTGGTAAGTTAGCACACACTATGTGGTAAGTTTGCACACACTATGTGGTAAGTTGACACACACTATGTGGTAAGTTGACACACACTATGTGGTAAGTTTGCACACACTATGTGGTAAGTTGACACACACTATGTGGTAAGTTGACACACACTATGTGGTAAGTTGACACACACTATATGGTAAGTTGGCCCAGACTATGTAATAAATTGGCTCACACTATGGGACAAGTTGGCACATACTATGTGGTAAGTTGGCACACACTTTGTGGTAAGTTGGCACACACTATGTGGTAAGTTGGCACTCACTGTGTGGTAAGTTGGCCCACACTATGTGGTAAACTTGCATGCACTATGGGGTGAATTGGCACACACTATGTGGTAATTTGGTACACACTATGTGGTAAGTTAGCACACACTATTGGGTAAGTTGACACACACTATGTGGTAAGTTGGCACACCCTATGTGGAAAGTTGACACACACTATGTGGTAAGTTGACACACACTATGTGGTAAGTTGACACACACTATGTGGTAAGTTGGCCCAGACTATGTAATAAATTGGCACACACTATGGGGTAAGTTGGCACACACTATGTGGTAAGTTGGCAAACACTATGTTGTAAGTTAGCACACGCTATAGGGTAAGTTGGCACACACTATGGGGTAAGTTGGCATACACTATTTGCTAAGTTGGCACACCCTATATGGAAAGTTGACATACACTATGTGGTAAGTTGACACACACTATGTG
Organism: Cherax quadricarinatus; assembly: GCF_038502225.1. Taxonomy (NCBI): domain Eukaryota; kingdom Metazoa; phylum Arthropoda; class Malacostraca; order Decapoda; family Parastacidae; genus Cherax; species Cherax quadricarinatus. Next base: position 44,355,524 of record NC_091297.1, read on the forward strand.
GTAAGTTTTTACACAATGTGTGGTAAGTTGGCACACACTATGTGGTAAGTTGGCACACACTAAGAGGTAAGTTGGAACACACTATGTGGTAAGTTGGCACACACTATGTGATAAGTTGTCAAACACTATGTGGTAAGTTGACACACACTATGGGGTAAGTTGGCACACACTATGTGGTAAGTTGACACACACTGTGTGGTGAGTTGGCACACACTGTGTGGTAAGTCAGCACACACTATGTGGTAAGTTGGCACACACTATATGGTAAGTTGTCACACACTATGTGGTAAGTTGACACAAACTGTGTGGTAAGTTGGCACACACTATGTGGTAAGTTAGCATACACTATGTGGTAAGTTTGCACACACTATGTGGTAAGTTGTCACACACTATTTGGAAAGTTGGCTCACACTATGGGGCAAGTTGGCACATACTATGTGGTAAGTTGGCACACACTATGTGGTAAGTTAGCACACACTATGTGGTAAGTTTGCACACACTATGTGGTAAGTTGTCACACACTAATTGGAAAGTTGGCTCACACTATGGGGCAAGTTGGCACATACTATGTGGTAAGTTGGCCCACACAATGTGGTAAATTAGCACACACTGTGGGGTAAGTTGGCACACATTATATGGTAAGTTAGCACACAATATGTGGTAATTTGGCACTCACTGTGTGGTAAGTTAGCACACACTATGGGGAAAGTAGGCACACTCTATGGGGTAAGTTGGCACACACACTATGTGGTATGTTGGCACACACTATGTTGTAAGTTGGCACACTCCATGTGGTAAGTTGGCACACACTATGTGGTAATTTGGCATACACTATGTGGTAAGTTAGCACACACTATGGGGAAAGTTGGCACACACTATGGGGTAAGTTGGCACACACGATGTGTTAAGTTGGCACACACTATATGCTAAGTTGGCACACACTATGTGGTAAGTTGGCACACCATATGTGGAAAGGTGGCACACATTATGTGGTAATTTGGCTCACACTATGGGGCAAGTTGACACATACTATGTGGTAAGTTGGAACACACTATTTGGTAAGTTGGCACACACAATGTGGTAAGTTGGCACACACTATGTGGTAAGTTGGCACACAGTATGTGGTAACTTGGTCCACAGAATGTGGTAAATTGGCACGCATTATGGGGTAAGTTGGCACACACTATGTGGAAATTTTGAACACACTATGTGGTAAGTTGGCACACACTATGTGGTAACTTGGTCCACAGAATGTGGTAAATTGGCACTCACTATAGGTTGAGTTGGCACACACTATGGGTTAGGCTGGCTCACACTATGTGCTAAGTTGGCACACACAATGTGGTATGTTGGCATACCCTTTGTGGAAAGTTGACATACACTATGTGGTAAATTGACACACACACTCTGTGGTAAGTTGGCACAAACTATCTTGTAAGTTGGCAACACTGTGTGCTAAGTTGTCACAAAATATGGGGTAAGTTGGCACACACTATGATATAAGTTGGCACAGTATGTGGTAAGTTGGTACCCACTATGTGGTAAGTTGACACACACTGTGTGGTAAATTGGCACACACTATGTAGTAAGTTAGCACACACTATGTGGTAAGTTGGCACACACAATGTGGCATGTTGTCACACACTATGTGGAAAGTTGGCTCACACTTTGGGGCAAGTTGGCACATACTATGTGATAAGTTGGCACACACTATGTGGAAAGTTGGCACACACTATGTGGTAAGTTGGCACACACCATGTGGTAAGTTGGCACACACTATGTGGTAACTTGGCCGACACAATGTGGTAAATTGGCACACACTGTGGGGTAAGTTGGCACACACTATACAGTAAGTTAGCACACACTATGTGGTAATATAGCACACACTGTGTGGTAAGTTTGCACACACTATGGGGAAAGTAGGCACAGTCTACGGCATAAGTTGGCACGCACTATGGGTTAAGTTAGCACACACTATGTGGTAAGTTGGCACACACTATGTGGTAAGTTGGCACAAACTATGTTGAAAGTTGGCACACACCATGTGGTAAGTTGGCACACACTATGTGGTAATTTGGCACACACTATGTGGTAAGTTAGTACAAACTATGGGGAAAGTTTGCACACACTATGGGGTAAGTTGGCACACACGATGTGTTATTAAGTTGGCACACACTATATGCTAAGTTGGCACACACCATGTGGTAAGTTGCCACACCATATGTGGAAAGTTGGCACACATTATTTGGTAAGTTGGCTCACACTATATGGCAAGTTGACACATACTATGTGGTAAGTTGGAACACACTATGTGGTAAGTTAGCACACACAATGTGGTAAGTTGAAACACACCATGTGGTAAGTTGGAGCTCAGTATGTGGTAGCTTGGTCCACAGTATGTGGTAAATTCGCATGCATTATCGGGTAAGTTGGCGCACACTATATGGTAATTTGGAACACACTGTGTGGTAAGTTAGCACACACTATGGGGTAAGTTGGCACTCACTATAGGGTGAGTTGGCACACACTCTGGGTTAAGCCGGTACACACTATGTGCTAAGTTGGCACACACAATGTGGTAAGTTGGCACACACTATGTGGTAAGTTGTCACACACTATGTGGTAAGTTGGCACAAAATATGGGGTAACTTGACACACACTATGTGGTAAGTTGGTACACACTATGCAGAAAGTTGGCACACACTATGTGGTAAGTTGGCACATACTATGTGGTAAGTTGGCACACACTATGTGGCAAGTTGGCACAAAATATGGGGAAAGTTGACACACACTATGTGGTAAGTTGGTACACACTATGTGGTGAGTTGGCACAAACTATGTGGTAAGCTGACACACACTGTGTGGTAAGTTGGCACACACTCTGTGGTAAGTTAGCACACACTATGTGGTAGTTGGCACACACTCTGTGGTAAGTTGACACACAGTATATGGTAAGTTGGCTCACACTATGGGGCAAGTTAGCACATATTATGTGGTAAGTTGGCACACATTATGTGGTATGTTGGCACATACTGTGTGGTAAGTTAGCATACATTATGTGGTATGTTGACACACAGTATATGGTAAGTTGGCTCACACTATGGGGCAAGTTAGCACATACTATGTTGTAAGTTGGCACACATTATGTGGTATTTTGGCACACACTGTGTGGTAAGTTGGCACACATTATGTGGTAAGTTGGCACACACTATGTGGTAAGTTGGCATACACTATGTGGTAGTTGGAACACATTAAGTTGTAAGTTGGCACACCCTATGTTTTAAGTTGGCACAAAATTTGGAGTAAGTTGACACACACTATGTGGTAAGTGGGCACACAGTATGTGGTAAGTTGGCACACACTATGTGGTAAGTTGTCAAATATTATGAGGTAAGTTAACACACACTGTGATGTAAGTTGGCACACACTATGTGGTAAGTTGACACACACTACATGGTATGTCTGCATTTAGTATGTGGTAAGATGGCACACACTATGTGGTAAGTTGGCACACACCATGAGGTAAGTTGGCACACAGTATGTGGTAAGTTGGCCTACAATATGTGGTAAATTGACATGTACTATGGGGAAAGTTAGCACACACTATGGGGTAAGTTGGCACTCACTGAAGGGTAAGTTCGCACACACTATGGGTTAAGTTGGCACACACTATGAGCTAAGTTGGCGCACACAATGTGGTAAGTTGGCAACACCTATGTGGAAACTTGACATACACTATGTGGAAAGTTGACACACAGTATGTGGTAAGTTGGCACACACTATGTGGTAAGTTGACACACACTGTGTGGTAAGTTGGCACACACTATGTGGTAAGTTGTCACACACTGTGTGGTAAGTTGGCACACACTATGTGGTAAGTTGGCACACACTATGTGGTAAGTTGTCAAACACTATGTGGTAAGTTGGCACACACTATGTGGTAAGTTGTCACACACTGTGTGGTAAGTTGGTACACACTATGTGGTAAGTTGGCACACACTATGTGGTAAGTTGTCAAACACTATGTGGTAAGTTGACACACACTATGGGGTAAGTTAGCACACACTATGTGGTAAGTTGACACACACTGTGTGGTGAGTTGGCACTCACTGTGTGGTAAGTTAGCACACACTATGAGGTAAGTTGGCACACACTAATTGGTAAGTTGTCACACACTATGTGGTAAGTTGACACAAACTGTGTGGTAAGTTGGCACACACTATGTGGTAAGTTAGCACACACTATGTGGTAAGTTGGCACACACTATGTGGTAAGTTGTCACACACTATTTGGAAAGTTGTCTCACACTATGGGGCAAGTTGGCACATACTATGTGGTAAGTTGGCCCACACAGTGTGGTAAATTTGCACACACTGTGGGGTAAGTTGGCACACACTATGAGCTAAGTTGGCACACCCTATGTGGAAACTTGACAAACTATGTGGTAAGTTGACACACAGTATGTGGTAAGTTGGCACACACTATGTGGTAAGTTGACACACACTATGTGGTAAGTTGGCACAAAATATGGGGTAAGTTGACACATACTATGTGGTAAGTTGTTACACACTATGCAGTAAATTGGCACACACTATGTGGTAAGTTGGCACGTGCTATGTGGCAAGTTGGTATACACTATGTGGTAAGTTGGCACACACTATGTAGAAAGTTGGCACACACTATGTGGTAAGTTGGCACATACTATGTGGTAAGTTGGCACACATTATGTGGTAAGTTGGCACACACTATATGGTAAGTTGGCCCACAATATGTGGTAAATTAGCATGCACTTTGGGGTAAGTTGGCACACACTATGAGGTAATTTGGCCTACACTAAGTGGTGAATTAGCACACACTATGGGGTAAGTTGGCACTCACTAGGGTATGAATTGGCACACACTATGGGTTTAGTTGGCACTCACTATGTGGAAAGTTACCACACACTATGGGGTAAGTTGGCACACACAATGTGGTAAGTTAGCACACCCTATGTGGAAAGTTGACATACACTATATGGTAAGTTGACATGCACTATGTGGTGCGTTGGCACACACTATGTAGTAAGTAGGCACATACTATGTGGTAAGTTAACACAAAATATGGGGTAAGTTGTCACACACAGTATGGTGTAAGTTGACACACACTATGGGGTAAGTTGGCACACACTATGGGGTATGTTGACACACACTATGTGGAAAGTTGGAACACACTATGGGGCAAGTTGGCATGCAATATTAGGTAAGATGGCACACACTATATGGTAAGTTAGCAAACACTGAGGGGTAAGTTGGCACACACTATGTTGTAAGTTGGTACACACTATGTGCTAAGTTTACACATACTATGTTTTAAATTGACACTCACTATGTGGTAAATTGTCACACACTATGTGGTAAGTTGTCAAACACTATGGGGTAAGTTGGCACACATTATGTGGTAAGTTGACACACACTGTGTGGTAAGTTGGCACGCACTATATTGTAAGATGGCACACACTATGTCGTAAGTTCATACACACTATGTTGCAAGTTGGCACTATGTGGTAAGTTGTCAAACACTATGTGGTAAATTGACACACTCTGTGGGGTAAGTTGGCACTCACTATGTGGTAAGTTGACACACACTGTGTGGTATGTTGGCACACACTGTGTTGTAAATTAGCACACACTATGTGGTAAGTTGGTACACTATTTGGTAAGTTGTCACACACTATGTGGTAAGTTGGCTCACACTATGGGGCAAGTTGGCACATATTATGTGGTAAGTTGGCACACACCATGTCGTAAGTTGGCATACACTATATGGCAAGTTAGCATGCACTATAGGGAAAGTTGGCACACACTACAGGGTAAGTTGGCACACACTATGGGTTAAGTTGGCACTCATTATGTGCTAAATTGGCACACAATATGTGGTAAGTTTGCGCACCATATGAGTAAAGTTGACATACACTATGTGGTAAGTTGACACACACTATGTGGTAAGTTGACACACACACTATGTGGTAAGTTGGCACACCATATGTGGTAAGTTGGCACACACTATGTTGTAAGTTGGCACAAAATATGGGGTAAGTTGACACACACATAATGGTGTAAGTTGGCACACACTATGGGGTAAGTTGGCACACACTATGTGGCAAGTAGGAACACACTATGTGGTAAGTTAGCCACACACTATGGGGAAAGTTGGCACTCACTATGGGGTAAGTGAGCACACACTGTGGGTTAAGTTGGCTCACACTATGTGGTAAGTTGGCTCACACTATGTGGTAAGTTGGCACACACCATGTGGTAAGTTGGCACACACTATGTGGTAAGTTGGCACACACTATGGGGCAAGTTGGCAAACACTATGGGTTACGTTGGCACACACTATGTGGTAAGTCGGCTCACACTGTGGGGTAAGTTCTCACACATTATGTGGTTAGTTGGCACACACTATGTGGTAAGTTGACACACACTATGTAGTAAATTGACATACACTATGTGGTAAGTTGGCACACACTATGTCGTAAATTGGCACACACCATGTGGTAAGTTGTCACAGACTATGTGGCAAGTTGACACACACTGTGTGGTAAGTTGGCACACACTCTGCGGTAAGTTAGCACACACTATGTGGTAAGTTGGCACACACTATCTGGTAAGTTGTCACACACTATGTGGTAAGTTGGCTCACACTATCGGGCAAGTTGGCACATACTATGTGGTAAGTTGGCACACACACTATGTGGTAAGTTGGCACACACTATGTGGTAAGTTGGCACACACCATGTGGTAAGTTGGCACACACTATGTGGTAAGTTGGCCCACACAATGTGGTAAATTGGCACACACTATAGGGTAAGTTGGCACACACTATATAGAAAGTTAGCACACACTATGGGGAAAGTTGGAGCACTCTATGGGATAAGTTGATGCACACTATGGGTTAAGTTAGCACACACTATGTGGTAATTTGGTACACACTATGTGGAAAGTTGTCACACACTATGTTGTAAGTTGGCACACACTTTGTGGTAAGCTAACACACACTATTGGGAAAGTTGGCACACACTATGGGGTAAGCTGGCACACACGATGTGTTAAGTTGGCACACACTATGTGCTAAGTTGGCACACACTATGTGGTAAGTTGGCATCCCATATGTGGAAAGTTGGCACACACTATGTGGTAAGTTGGCACATACTATGTGTAAGTTGGCACACAGTATGTGGTAACTTGGTCCGAAGTATGTGGCAATTTGGCACACACTATGTGGTAATTTAGCACACACTATGGGGTAAGTTAGCACTCACTTTGGGGTAAGTTGGCACACACTATGGGTTAAGCTGGCACGCACTATGTGCTAAGTTGGCACACACAATGTGGTAAGTTGGCACATCCTGTGTGGAAAGTTGACATACACTGTGTGGTAAGTTGAGACACACACTATGTGGTAAGTTGGCACACACTATGTGGTAAGTTGGCACACACTATGTGGTAAGTTGGCACAAAATATAGGGTAAGTTGACACACACTATGTATTAAGTTGGTACACACTATGCAGAAAGTTGGCACACACTATGTGGTAAGTTGGCACACACTATGTGGTAAGTTGGCTCACACTATGTGGCAAGTTGGTACAAAATATGGGGCAAGTTCACACACACTATGTGGTAAATTGGTACACACTATGTGGTAAGTTGGCACACACTATGTGGTAAGCTGTTAAACACTATGTGGTAAGTTAACACACACTGAGAGGTAAGTTGGCACACACTATGTGGGAAGTTGACACACACTGTGTGGTAAGTTGGCACAAACTGTGCGGTAAATAAGCACACACTATGTTGTAAGTTGGCTCACACTGTGTGGTAAGTTGACACACTATGTGGTAAGTTGGCACACACTATGTGGTATGTTGGCACACTCTATGTGGTAAGTTGGCACACACTATGTGGTAAGTTGGCACAAAATATGGGGTAAGTTGACACACACTATGTGGAAAGTTGGCACACACTATGTGGTAAGTTGGCACACACTATGTGGTAAGTTGTCAAATACTATGTGGTGATTTAACACACACTGTGATGCAAGTTGGTACACACTATGTGGGAAGTTGACACACACTGTGTGGTAAGATGGCACACACTGTGTGGTAAGTTAGCACACACTATGTGGTAAGCTGGCACACACTATGTGCTAAGTTTTCACACACTATGAGGTAAGTTGGCTTGCACTATGGGGCAAGTTGGCACATGCTATGTGGTAAGTTGGCACACACTATGTGAAAAGTTGGCACACACTATGTGGTAAGTTGGCACACACTATGTGGTAACTTGGCACACACTACATGGTAAGTTTGCATTTACTATGTGGAAAGATGGCACACTCCATGTGGTAAGTTGGCACACAACTTATGTGATAAGTTGGCCCACACTGTGTGGTAAATTATGATGCACTATGCATTAAGTTTTCACACACTATGTGGCAATTTCGCATACACTATGTAGTGAATTAGCACATACTATGTGGTAAGTTGGCACACACTATGGGGTAAGTTGGCACACACAATGTGGTAAGTTGGCACACCCTACGTGGAAAGTTGACGTACACTATATGGTAAGTTGACATGCACTATGTGGTAAGTTGGCACACACTATGTGGTAAGTTTGCACACACTATGGGTTAAGTTGACACACACTATGTGGTAAGTTGGCACTCAATATTGGGCAAGTTGGCACATACTATGGGGTAAGTTGGCACACACTATGTAGTAAGTTGGCACACACTATGTGGTAAGTAGGCACACACTATGTGGAATGCTGGCACACACTATGGGGTAAATTGAGACACACTATATAGTAAGTTGGTACAAGCTATGGTGTAAGTTGACACACACTATATAGTAAATTGGCACACACTATAGGGTAAGTTGGCACACGCTATGTGGCTAGTTAGCACACACTATGTGTTATGTTGGCACACACTATGTGGCAAGTTGACACACACTATGGAGAAAGTTGACACTATTCGGTAAGCTGGCACACACTATGAAGTAAGTTGGCACACATTCTGTGGAAAGTTGACACACACTATGTGCTAAATTGTCACACACTATGTGGTAAGTTGGCTCACACTATATGGCAAGTTGGCATACACTATGTGGTAAGTTGTCACACACTATGTGGTAAGTTGGGATACACTATGTGGTAAGTTGGCACACACTACATGGTAAGTTGGCACACACTATGTGGTAAGTTGGCACACACTGTGGGGTAAATTAGCACACAATATGAGGTAAGTTGGCACACACTATGTGGTAACCTGGCACACACTATGTGGTAATATGGCACACACTATGAGGTAAGTTAGTGCACACTGTGGGGTCAGTTGGCACACACTATGGGTTAAGTTGGCACAAACTATGTGCTAAGTTGGCATACACTATGTGCTAAGTTATCACACCCTATGTGGAAAGTTGACATATACTATGTGATAAGATGACACACATTATGTAGTAAGTTGGCACACACTATGTTCTAAGTTGTCACACACTATGTGGTAAGTTGGCACAAAATAAGGGGTAAGTTGTCATTCATTATGGGATAAGTTGGCACACACTATAGGTTAAGTTGGCACACACAATGTGTAAAGTTGGCACATGCTATGTGGAAAGTTGACATACACTATGTGGTAAGTTGACACATGAAATGGGGTAAGTTGACACACACTATTGAGAAAGTTGACACACGCTAAGGGGTAAGTTGGCACACACTGTGTGGAAAGTTGACATACAATATGTCGTAAGTTGACACATGAAATGGGGTAAGCTGACACACACTATTGAGAAAGTTGACACACGTTAAGGGGTAAGTTGGCACACACTGTGTGGAAAGTTGACATACAATATGTCGTAAGTTGACACATGAAATGGGGTAAGTTGGCACACACTGTGTGGAAAGTTGACATACAATATGTCGTAAGTTGACACATGAAATGGGGTAAGTTGACACACACTATTGAGAAAGTTGACACACGCTAAGGGGTAAGTTGGCACACACTATGTGGTAAGTTGACACATGCAATTGGGTAAGTTGACACACACTATTGAGAAAGTTGACACAAACTATGGGGTAAGTTGACACACGCTATGGAGTAAGTTGGCACCCACTCTGTGGAAAGTTGGCACACACTATGTGGTAAGTTGGAACACACTATGTGGTAAGTTGGCACACACTATGTTGTAAGTTGGCACACACTATGTGGTAAATTGGCACAAAATATGGGGTAAATTAACACACGCTATGGGGTAAGTTGGCAAACACTATAGGGTAGGTTGGCACACACTGAATGGTAAGCTGGCACACACTATGGGGCAAGTTGTCATACACTATGGGATAAGTTGGCACACACTGTGGCAAGTTGGCACACACTATGGGGTAAGTTGGCACACACTATGTGGTAAGTTGGCACACTATGTGTAAGGTTTGCACACCCAATGGAGTATGTTGGCAAACACTATGGGGTAAGTTGGCATACACTATGGGGTAAGTTGGCACACACTATGGGGTAAGTTGACACACACTATGTGGTAAGTTGGCATACACAATGGGTAAGTTGATGCACACTATGTGGTAATTTGGCATACACTATGGGGTAAGGTGACACACACTAAATGGTAAGTTGACACACACTATGTGGTAAGTTTACACATGCAATGGGTTAAGTTGACACTCACTATGGAGAATGTTGACACACACAGTCGGGTAAGTTGGCACAGTCTATGTGGTAAGCTGTCACACACTATAGAGTAAGTTGGCACACACTATATTTTAAGTTGACACACACTTTGGGGTAAATTCACACACACTATGTGGTAAGCTGTCGCACACTGTGAAGTTGACACACATTATGTGGTAAGCTGACACACACTATGGGGTAAGTTGACACACACTGTGGTAAGTTGACACTCGCTTTGTGGCAAGTTGGCACACACTATGGGGTAACTTGACACACACTATGAGGTAAGTTGACACACACTATAGGGGAAGTTGACACACACTATTTGGTAAGTTGACACACACTATGTGGTAAGTTGGCTCACACTATATGGCAAGTTGGCATACACTATGTGGTAAGTTGTCACACACTATGTGGTAAGTTGGGATACACTATGTGGTAAGTTGGCACACACTACATGGTAAGTTGGCACACACTATGTGGTAAGTTGGCACACACTGTGGGGTAAATTAGCACACAATATGAGGTAAGTTGGCACACACTATGTGGTAACCTGGCACACACTATGTGGTAATATGGCACACACTATGAGGTAAGTTAGTGCACACTGTGGGGTCAGTTGGCACACACTATGGGTTAAGTTGGCACAAACTATGTGCTAAGTTGGCATACACTATGTGCTAAGTTATCACACCCTATGTGGAAAGTTGACATATACTATGTGATAAGATGACACACATTATGTAGTAAGTTGGCACACACTATGTTCTAAGTTGTCACACACTATGTGGTAAGTTGGCACAAAATAAGGGGTAAGTTGTCATTCATTATGGGATAAGTTGGCACACACTATAGGTTAAGTTAGCACACACAATGTGTAAAGTTGGCACATGCTATGTGGAAAGTTGACATACACTATGTGGTAAGTTGACACATGAAATGGGGTAAGTTGACACACACTATTGAGAAAGTTGACACACGCTAAGGGGTAAGTTGGCACACACTGTGTGGAAAGTTGACATACAATATGTCGTAAGTTGACACATGAAATGGGGTAAGTTGACACACACTATTGAGAAAGTTGACACACGTTAAGGGGTAAGTTGGCACACACTGTGTGGAAAGTTGACATACAATATGTCGTAAGTTGACACATGAAATGGGGTAAGTTGGCACACACTGTGTGGAAAGTTGACATACAATATGTCGTAAGTTGACACATGAAATGGGGTAAGTTGACACACACTATTGAGAAAGTTGACACACGCTAAGGGGTAAGTTGGCACACACTATGTGGTAAGTTGACACATGCAATTGGGTAAGTTGACACACACTATTGAGAAAGTTGACACAAACTATGGGGTAAGTTGACACACGCTATGGAGTAAGTTGGCACCCACTCTGTGGAAAGTTGGCACACACTATGTGGTAAGTTGGAACACACTATGTGGTAAGTTGGCACACACTATGTTGTAAGTTGGCACACACTATGTGGTAAATTGGCACAAAATATGGGGTAAATTAACACACGCTATGGGGTAAGTTGGCAAACACTATAGGGTAAGTTGGCACACACTGAATGGTAAGCTGGCACACACTATGGGGCAAGTTGTCATACACTATGGGATAAGTTGGCACACACTGTGGCAATTTGGCACACACTATTAGGTAAGTTGGCACACACTATGTGGTAAGTTGGCACACTATGTGTAAGGTTTGCACACCCAATGGAGTATGTTGGCAAACACTATGGGGTAAGTTGGCATACACTATGGGGTAAGTTGGCACACACTATGGGGTAAGTTGACACACACTATGTGGTAAGTTGGCATACACAATGGGTAAGTTGATGCACACTATGTGGTAAGTTGGCACACACTATGGAGTAAGTTGACACACACTATATGGTAAGTTGACACACACTATGTGGTAAGTTTACACGTGCAATGGGTTAAGTTGACACTCACTATGGAGAATGTTGACACACACAGTCGGGTAAGTTGGCACAGTCTATGTGGTAAGCTGTCACACACTATAGAGTAAGTTGGCACACACTATATTTTAAGTTGACACACACTTTGGGGTAAATTCACACACACTATGTGGTAAGCTGTCGCACACTGTGAAGTTGACACACATTATGTGGTAAGCTGACACACACTATGGAGTAAGTTGACACACACTGTGGTAAGTTGACACTCGCTTTGTGGCAAGTTGGCACACACTATGGGGTAACTTGACACACACTATGAGGTAAGTTGACACACACTATAGGGGAAGTTGACACACACTATTTGGTAAGTTGACACACACTATGGGGTAAGTTGGCACACACACTATGGGGTAAGTTGGCACACACTATATGGTAAGTTGATACACACTATGGGGTAAGTTTGCACACAGTATGTTGTAAGTTGACACACTCTATCGGGTAAGTTGGCACACTTTTTGGTTAGTTGACACACACTATATGGTAAGTTGGCACACACTATGTGGTAAGTTGACTCACACTATGTGGTAAGTTGGCACACACTATGTGGTATGTTGGCACACACTATGTATTTAGGTTGCACACACTATGTAGTAAGTTGGCACACACTGTGGGGTAAGTTGGCACATCCTATGTCGTAAGTTGGCACACACTATGTTGTAAGTTGACACACAATATGTGGAAAGCTAACACAATATGTGTTAAGTTGACACAAACTATGCGGTAAGTTGGCACACATTATATGGTAAGTAGACACATGCTATGTGGTAAGTTGGCATGCAATATGTGGTAAGTTGGCACACACTATGTGGCAAGTAGGCACACACTATGTGGTAAGTAAGCACTCACTATGTGGTAAGTTGACACACAATATGTGGTAAGCTAACACAGTATGTGTTAAGTTGATACACAATATGTGGTAAGTTGGCACTCATTATATGGTAAGTTGACACACACTATGTGGCAAGTAGGCACACACTATGTGGAAAGAAAGCACACACTATGTGGTAAGTTGGCACACACTATGTGGTAAGTTGGCACACACTATGTGGTAAGTTGGCACACGCTATGTGATAAGTTGGCACACACCATGGCGTAAGTTGGAACACGATTTGGGGTTAGTTGGCACACACTGGGTTAAGTTTGTTGGCTCTTATCGAATTGTTGAACATATCACTGGCAATAAGTATGACGTTAGAGAAATTAGTACTGGTAAGTACAAAGAATCGCATTTAGACCATATGAAATTAGTATGCAATGTTGATGATATTGCTACCCAGACTAATGTGACAGATGCTGAAAGTCCTCTTGACTCTGTACCCTCTACCTCAAATACTCAGTCAGATAATCAACTTGAATGTCGTTACTCCTTGCGTACTCAAGAAGTGATGAGAAACCCACATGTATATTTTGTAGATTCTCATTCAGATCTCCATCAGTCAAGGCATGTGTTAGCCATTGCAGAGGAATTCGATCCTCCCACAGATGATGACCATTCTGCATATGTAAACCTCACCCTCGCAGAAGTGGGTTTAAATGTACATAGTCCGTATAATTAGATGTCCGATTAGAAGGAAATTGTCAACTCTGTGTTTTGTTATTAACTGATCAGTTTTTCAGAATTTTTTTTTTTCGTGTTCACGTTCCCTCCGTATTCTGAGAATTTGACAGTAATGATCTGAGTGTACCAGATTGCCTTTGCTGTTAATTTCACCTTGAATATATATATTTATTCTTCCTGAGAATCCGTAGAGTGCATGAATACAGATCGATCGATCAATTCCATCCATAATGTACAATGATTTGTTCTTATAAGTCGTAATGCATTACAATGAAACTCATTAAGTTAAAACTCATTATGTTAACATCCATTATGATACCATCCATTAGTTCTAAGTTGCATATGAATTTGTTATTGTATAGAATCAGCCCAGAAATACCTGCCTGTTCAGCCTATAGTATACGTAACATGACCGAGCTGTCAGCATAGTTGCTGATCCTCCTTTACATGTGTTTTATATAGAAGATCCTTAGGCCCAGTGACTGAATGACGTCAAGGGATGCGCATGAGTTGGCACAGATTATGCGGTAAGTTGACACACACTATGTGGTAAGTTGTCACACACTATGTGGTAAGTTGGCACACACTATGCAGTACATTGGAACACACTATGGGATAAGTTGGCACATAATATGGGGTAGGTTGGCACACACTATGTGGTAAGTTGACACACACTATGTGCTAAGTTGACACACACTATATGGTAAGTTGAAACACATTATGTTGCAAGTTGGCACACACTATGGGGTAAGTTGGCACACACTATATGGTAAGTTGGCATGCACAATGTTGTAGGTTGGCACACACTATGTGGTAAGTTGGCACACAATCTGTGGTAAATTGGCCCACACTATGTGGTAAGTTGGCTCACACTATGGGGTAAGTTGACACACACTATATGGTAAGTTGGCAAACACTATGTGGTAAGTTGGCACACACTATAGGGCAAGTTGGCAAACACTATGGGGTAAGTTGGCACACACTATGTGGTAATTTGGCACACACTCTGGGGTAAGTTGGCACACACTATGGGGTAAGTTGACAAACACTATGTGGTAAGTTGGCATACTCTATGGGCTAAGTTGACACACTATATGGTAAATTGGCACACACTATGGGCTAAGTTGGCACACACTATTGGGTAAGTTGACACACACTATGTGGTAAGTTGTCACACACTATGGAGTAAGTTGACACACACTGTGTGGTAAGTTGATACACACTATGGGGTAAGTTGACACACACTATGTGGTAAGTTGACACACACTATGGGTTAAGTTGGCACACACTATGGAGTACGTTGACATACACTATGTGATAAGTTGACACACACTATGTGGTAAGTTGACACACACTATAGGGTAAGTTGACACACACTATGGAGTAAGTTGACACACACTATGGGGTAAGTTGACACACACTATGGGGTAAGTTGGCACACAATATGTGGTAAGTTGACACACACTTTGTGGTAAGTTGGCACACATGATGGGGCAACTTGACACACACTAAGAGGTAAGTTGACACACACTAATGTGGTAAGTTGTTGCACACTATTCGGTAAGTTGGCACACACTGTGGGGTAAGTTGAAACACACTATGGGGTAAGTTTGCACACTCTATATGGTAAGTTGGCACACACTATATGGTAAGTTGACACACACTATGGGGTAAGTTGGCACACACTATTGGGTAAGTTGAAACACACTATGGGGTAAGTTTGCACACACTATGGGGTAAGTTGGCACACACTATATGGTAAGTTGACACACACTATGGGGTAAGTTGGTGCACACTATATTGTAAGTAGGCACACACTATGTGGTAAGTTGGCACACACTATGTGGTAAGTTGGCACACACTATATTGTAAGTAGGCACACACTATGTGGTAAGTTGGCACACACTATGTGGTAAGCTGTCAAACACTATGTGGTAAGCTGGCACACACTATGTGGTAAGCTGTCAAACACTATGTGGTAAGTTAACACACACTGTGTGGTAAGTTGGCACACACTGTGTGGTAAGTTAGCACACACTATGTTGTAAGTTGGCACACACTGTGTGGTAAGTTGTCACACATTATGTAGTTAAGTTGGCTCACACTGTTGGGCAAGTTGGCACATAGTATGTGGTAAGTTGGCATACACTATGTGGTAAGTTGGCACACACTATGTGGTAATTTGGCATACACTATGTGGTAAGCTGGCACACACTATGTGGTAAGTTGGCACACATTATGTGGTAAGTTGGCACACACTGTGTGGTAATTTGGCACACACTATGTGGAAAGTTGGCACAAAATATGAAGTAAGTTGACACACACTATGTGGTAAGTTGGTACACACTATGCAGTATGTTGGCACACACTGTGTGGTAAGTTGGCACACACCATGTTGTAAGTTTGTACACACTATGTGGTAAGTTGGCACAAACTATGGAGTATGATGACACACACTGTGTGGTAAGTTGGTACACACTATGTGGCAAGTTGGCACACTATGTGGCAAGTTGTCAAATACTATGTGGTAAGTTTACACACAGTATGGGGTATGTTGGCACACACTATGTGGTAAGTTGACACACACTGTATGGTTAGTTGGCACACACTGTGTTGTAAGTTAGCACACACTGTGTGGTACGTTAGCACACACTATGTGGTAAGTTGGCACACACTATGTGGTAAGTTGTCATACCATAGTGTATGTTGCCTCACACTATGGGGCAAGTTGGCACATACTATGTGGTAAGTTGGCACACACTATGTGGTGAGTTGGCACACACTATGTGGTAAGTTGGCACACACTATGTGGTAAGTTTGCACATTCTTTGTGGTAAGTTGGCACATACTATGTGGCAATTTGGCACACACTATGTGGTAAGTTGGCACACACTATGTGGTAAGTTGGCCCACACTATGTGGCTAATTGGCATGCACTATGGGTTAAGTTGGCACACACTATGTGGTTATTTGGCATACACTATGTGGTGAATTAGCACACACTCTGTGGTAAGTTGGCACTCACTATGGGGTAAGTTCGCACACCCTATGGGTTAAGTTGGCACACACTATGTGGTAAGTTAGCACACACTATGGGGTAAGTTGGCGCACACAATGTTTTAAGTTGGCACACCCTGTGTGGAAAGTTGATATACACTATATGGTAAGTTGACATGCACTATGTGATAAGTTGGCACACACTATGTGGTAAGTTGGCACACACTATGTGGAAATTGGCACAAAATATTGGGTAAGTTGACACACACACTATGGTGTACGTTGGCACACACGATGGTGTAAGTTCTCACACACTATTGGGTAAGTTGACACACTATGGCTCAAGTTGGAACACACTTTGGGGTAAGTTGGCACACACTATGGGGTAAGATGGCACACACAATGTGGTAAGTTGGCACAGACAATGGGGTAAGTTGGCACACACTATGTGGTAAGATGGCACACACTATGTGCTAAGTTGACACACTCTATGTGGTAAATTGACACACTATGTGGGAAATTTTCACACACTATGTGGTAAGTTGTCACACACTATGGGGTAAGTTGGCACACATTATGTGGTAAGTTGACACACACTATGTGGTAAGTTGGCACCCACTATGTATTAAGTTGGCACACACTATGTAATAAGTTGACACACACTATGTGGTAAGTTGGTACACACTATGTGGCAAGTTGGCACATACTATGTGGTAAGTTGTCAAACACTATTTGGTAAATTGACACACTCTTTGGGGTAAGTTGGCACACACTATGTGGTAAGTTGACACACACTGCGCGGTAAGTTGGCACACACTGTGTTGTAAGTTGGCATACACGATGTGGTAAGTTGGCACACACTATGTTGTAAGTTGGCATACATGATGTGGTAAGTTGGCACACACTACGTGGTAATTTGGCACACACTATGTTGTAAGTTAGCACACACTATGGGGAAAGTTGGCACACACTATAGGGTAAGTTGGCACACACTATGGGTTAAGTTGGCACATATTATGTGCTAAGTTGGCACACACTATGTGGTAAGTTTGCACACCATATGTGGAAAATTGACATACACTATGTGGTAAGTTGACATACACTAGGTGGTAAGTTGACACACACTATGTGGTAAGTTGGCACATACTATGTGGTAAGTTGGCACACACAATGTGGTAAGTTGGCACACACTATAGGGTAAGTTGGCACACACTATGGGTTAAGTTGGCACATATTATGTGCTAAGTTGGCACACACTATGTGGTAAGGCACACATATGTGGAAAATTGCACATACACTATTGGGTAAGTTGACATACACTATGGTGGTAAGTTGGCACACACTATGGTGTAAGTTCTCACACACTATTGGGTAAGTTGACACACACTATGGCTCAAGTTGGAACACACTTTGCGGGCAAGTTGGCACACACTATGGGGTAAGATGGCACACACAATGTGGTAAGTTGGCACTCACAATGGGGTAAGTTGGCACACACTATGTGGTAAGTTGGCACACACTATGTGCTAAGTTGACACACACTATGTGGTAAGTTGGTACACACTATGTGGCAAGTTGGCACACACTATGTGGTAAGTTGGCAAACACTATGTGGTAAGTTAGCAAAAAATATGGGCTAAGTTGACACACACTATGATGTAAGTTTGCACACACTATGAGGTAAGTTGGCACACACTATGGAGAGAGTTGACGCACACTATGTGGCAAATTGGCACCCACTATGGGGCTAGTTGGCGCTCACTATGGGGTAATTTGGCACACTATGTGGTAAGTTGGCACACACTGTGGGGTAAGTTGGCACACACTATGTGGAAACTTGGCATACACTATGTGGTAAGTTGACACACTCTATGTTGTAAATTGACATACACTATGTGGTAAATTGACACACACTATGGGGTAAGTTGGCATACACGATGTGGTAAGTTGGCACACACTATGTTGTAAGTTGGCATACATGATGTGGTAAGTTGGCACACACTACGTGGTAATTTGGCACACACTATGTTGTAAGTTAGCACACACTATGGGGAAAGTTGGCACACACTATGGGGTAAGTTGGCACACACTATGGGTTAAGTTGGCACATATTATGTGCAAAGTTGGCACACACTATGTGGTAAGTTTGCACACCGTATTTGGAAAGTTGACATGCACTATGTGGTAAGTTGACACAAACTATGTGGTAAGTTGACACACACTATGTGGTAAGTTGGCACATACTATGTGGTAAGTTGGCACACACAATGTGGTAAGTTGGCACAAAATATGGGGTAAGTTGACACACACACTATGGTGTAAGTTGGCACACACTATAGGGTAAGTTGGAACACACTATGGGGTAAGTTGACACACACTATATGGTAAGATGGCACACACTATATGCTAAGTTGACACACACTATGTGGTAAATTGACACACTATGTGGGAAATTTTCACACACTATGTGGTAAGTTGTCACACACTATGGGGTAAGTTGGCACACATTATGTGGTAAGTTGACACACACTATGTGGTAAGTTGGCACCCACTATGTATTAAGTTGGCACACACTATGTAGTTAGTTGACACACACTATGTGGCAAGTTGGCACACACTATGTGGTAAGTTGTCAAACACTATGTGGTAAATTGACACACTCTTTGGGGTAAGTTGGCACACAATATGTGGTAAGTTGACACACACTGTGTCGTAAGTTGGCACACACTGTGTTGCAAGTTAGCACACACTATGTGGTTAGTTGGCACACACTATGTGGTAAGTTGTCTCACTATATGGTAAGTTGGCTCACCCTATGGGGCAAGTTGGCACATACTATGTGGTAAGTTGGCACACACTATGTGGTAAGTTGGCACACTGTGTTATAAGTGGGCATACACCATGTGGTAAGTTGGAACACACTATGTGGTAATTTGGCACACACTATGTTGTAAGTTAGCACACACTATAGGGAAAGTTGGCACACACTATGGGGTAAGTTGGCACACACTATGGGTTAAGTTGGCACATATTATGTGCAAAGTTGGCACACACTATGTGGTAAGTTTGCACACTGTATTTGGAAAGTTGACATGCACTATGTGGTAAGTTGACACAAACTATGTTGTAAGTTGACACACACTATGTGGTAAGTTGGCACATACTATGTGGTAAGTTGGCACACACAATGTGGTAAGTTGGCACAAAATATGGGGTAAGTTGACACACACTATGGTGTAAGTTGGCACACACTATAGGGTAAAATGGAACACACTATGGGGTAAGTTGACACACACTATGTGGCAAGTTGGAACACACTATGTAGTAAGGTGGCACATTCTATGTGGAAAGTTGACATACACTATGTGGTAAGTTGACCTGCACTATATGGTAAGTTGGGACACACTATGTGGTAAGTTGGCAAACACTATGTGGTAAGTTGGCACAAAATGTGGGGTAAGTTGACACACACACTATGATGTAAGTTTTCACACACTATGGGGTAAGTTGGCACACACTATGGAGAGAGTTGATACACACTATTTGGCAAATTTGCACCCACTATGGGGCAAGTTGGCACTCACTATGGGGTAAGTTGGCACACATTATGTGGTAAGTTGGCTCACACTGTGGGGTAAGTTGGCATGCACTATGTGGTAAGTTGGCATGCACTATGTGGTAAGTTGACACACACTATGTTGTAAGTTGATGCACACTATGTGGTAAATTGACACACACTATGTGGTAAGTTGTCACACACTATGCAGGAAATTGACACACACTATGGGGTAAGTTGGCACACACTATGTGGTAAGTTGACACACACTGTGTGGTAAGTTGGCACACACTCTGTGGTAAATTAGCACACACTATGTTTTAAGTTAGTACACACTATGTGGTAAGTTGTCACACACTATGTGGTAAGTTGGCTCACACTATGGGGCATGTTGGCACATACTATGTGGTAAGTTGGCACACACTATGTGGTAAGTTGGCACACACTATGTTGTAAGTTGGTGCACACCATGTGGTAAGTTGGCACACACTATGTGGTAAGTTAACCCACACTATGTGGTAAATTGGCACACACTATGGGGTAAGTTGGCATGCACTATGTAGTAAGTTAGCACACACTATGTGGTAATTTGGCACACACTGTGCAGTAAGTTAGCACACACTATGGGGAAAGTTGGCACACTATGGGGTAAGTTGGCACTCACTATGGGTTAAGTTGGCACACAATAAGTGGTAAGTTGGCACACACTGTGTTGTAAGTTGGCACACACTATGTGGTAAATTTGCACAAAATATGGGGTAAATTAACACATGCTATGGGGTAAGTTGGCACACACTATAGGGTAAGTTGGCACACACTATGTGGTAAGTTGGCACACACTATGGGGCAAGTTGTCATACACTGTGGGGTAAGTTGGCACACACTGTGGTAAGTTGGCACACACTATGGGGTAAGTTGGCACACACTATGTTGTAAGTTTTCACACTATGTGGAAGGTTTGCACACTTTATGGGGTAAGTTGGCATACACTATGGGGTAAGTTGGCATACACTATGGGGTAAGTTGGCACACACTATGTGGTAAGTTGACACACACTATGTGGTAAGTTGGCATACACAATGGGTAAGTTGATGCACACTATGTGGTCATTTGGCATACACTATGGGGTAAGGTGACACACACTATATGGTAAATTGGCACACACTCTGGGGTAAGTTGGCACACACTATGGAGTAAGTTGACACACACTATATGGTAAGTTGACACACACTATGTGGTAAGTTGTCCCATGCAATGGGTTAATTTGACACTCACAATGGAGAAAGTTGACACACACAATGGGGTAAGTTGGCACAGTCTATGTGGTAAGCTGGCACACACTATGGAGTAAGTTGGCACACACTATATGGTAAGTTGACACACACTTTGGGGTAAATTGACACACACTATGTGGTAAGTTGTCACACACTGTGAAGTTGACACACATTATGTGGTAAGCTGACACACACTATGGGGTAAGTTGACACACACTATGTCGTAAGTTGACACTCACTTTGTGGCAAGTTGGCACACACTGTGGGGTAACTTGACACACACTATGAGGTAAGTTGACACACACTATAGGGGAAGTTGACACACACTATTTGGTAAGTTGGCACACACTAAGGGGTAAGTTGGCACACACACTATGGGGCAATTTGGCACACACTATATGGTAAGTTGACACACACACTATGAGGTAAGTTTGCACAGAGTATGTGGTAAGTTGGCACACTTTTTCGGGTAAGTTGGCACACTCTTTGGTTAGTTGACACACACTATATGGTAAGTTGGCACACACTATATGGTAAGTTGACACACACTATGTGCTAAGTTGACTCACACTATGTGGTAAGTTGCACACACTATGTGGTATGTTGGCACACACTATGTATTTAAGTTGCACACACTATGTGGTAAGTTGGCAAACACTCTAGGGTTAGTTGGCACATACTATGTCGTAAGTTGGCACACACTATGTGGTAAGTTGACACACAATATGTGGTAAGCTAACACAATATGTGTTAATTTGACACAAACTATGGGGTATGTTGGCACACATTATATGGTCAGTTGACACACACTATGTGGTAAGTTGGCACACACTATGTGACAAATAGGCACACACTATGTGGTAAGTAACCACACACTGTGTGGTAAGTTGGCACACACTATGTGGTAAGTTGGCACACACTTTGTGGTAAGTTGGCACACACTATGTGATAAGTTGGCACACACTATGGCGTAAGTTGTCACACACTTTGGGGTAAGTTGACACACACTGGGTTAAGTTTGTTGGCTCTTATCGAATTGTTGAACATATCACTGGCAATAAGTATGAGGTTAGAGAAATTAGTACTGGTAAGTACAAAGAATCGCATTTAGACCATATGAAATTAGTATGCAATGTTGATGATATTGCTACCCAGACTAATGTGACAGATGCTGAAAGTCCTCTTGACTCTGTACCCTCTACCTCAAATACTCAGTCAGATAATCAACTTGAATGTCGTTACTCCTTGCGTACTCGACAAGTAATGAGAAACCCACAAGTATATTTTGTAGATTCTCATTCAGATCTCCCTCAGTCAAGGCATGTGTTAGCCATTGCAGAGGAATTCGATCCTCCCACAGATGATAACCATTCTGCATATGTAAACCTCACCCTCGCAGAAGTGGGTTTAAATGTACATAGTCTGTATAATTAGATGTCCGATTAGAAGGAAATTGTCAACTCTGTGTTTTGTTATTAACTGATCAGTTTTTCAGATTTTTTTTTTTTTTCGTGTTCACGTTCCCTCCGTATTCTGAGAATTTGACAGTAATGATCTGAGTGTACCAGATTGCCTTTGCTGTTAATTTCACCTTGAATATATATATTTATTCTTCCTGAGAATCCGTAGAGTGCATGAATACAGATCGATCGATCAATTCCATCCATAATGTTCAATGATTTGTTCTTATAAGTCGTAATGCATTACAATGAAACTCATTAAGTTAAAACTCATTATGTTAACATCCATTATGATACCATCCATTAGTTCTAAGTTGCATATGAATTTGTTATTGTATAGAATCAGCCCAGAACCATCTGCCTGTTCAGCCTATAGTATAGTAGTGTATGTCGAGACGACATACGTAACATGACCGAGCTGTCAGCATAGTCGCTGATCCTCCTTTACATGTGTTTTATATAGAAGATCCTTAGGCCCAGTGACTGAATGACGTCAAGGGATGCGCATGAGTTGGCACAGATTATGCGGTAAGTTGACACACACTATGTGGTAAGTTGTCACACACTATGTGGTAAGTTGGCACACACTATGTGGTAAGTTGGCACACACTATGCAGTACATTGGCACACACTATGGGATAAGTTGGCACATAATATGTGGTAAGTTGACACACACTATGTGGTAAGTTGTCAAACACTATGTGGTAAGTTGGTACACACTATGCAGTACATTGGCACACACTATGGGATTAGTTGGCACATAATATGTGGTAAGTTGGCACACACTATGGGGTAAGTTGGCACACACTATGGGAAAAGTTGGCACATACTATGTGGTAAGTTGGCACACACTATGTGGTAAGTTGACACACACTATGTGCTAAGTTGACACACACTATGTGGTAAGTTGAAACACATTATGTGGTAAGTTGGCACACACTAAGTTGACACACACTATGTGGTAAGCATTCACTATTAAAACACACTATATGGTAAATTGGCACACACTATGTTGGCACACACTATAAGTTGGCACACACTATGTGGTAAGTTGAAACACATGAGGTAAGTTGGCACACACTATATGGTAAGTTGGCATGCACAATGTTGTAGGTTGGCACACACTATGTGGTAAGTTGGCACACAATATGTGGTAATTTGGCACACATTATGTGGTAAGTTGGCTCACACTATGGGGTAAGTTGACACACAATATATGGTAAGTTGGCACACACCATGTGGTAAGTTGGCACACACTATAGGGCAACTTGGCACACACTATGGGGTAAGTTGGCACACACTATGTGGTAATTTGACACACACTATGGGGTAAGTTGGCACACACTATGGGGTAAGTTGACACACACTATGTGGTAAGTTGGCATTCACTATGGGGTAAGTTGACACACACTATATGGTAAATTGGCACACACTATGGGGTAAGTTGGCACACACTATGGAGTAAGTTGACACACTATGTGGTAAGTTGACACACACTATGTGGTAAGTTGACACATACAATTGGGAAAGCTGACACACACTATTAGGTAAGTTGACACACACTATGTGGTAAGTTGTCACACACTATGGAGTAAGTTGACACACACTGTGTGGTAAGTTGATACACACTATGGGGTAAGTTGACACTCATTATGTGGTAAGTTGACACACACTATGGGGTAAGTTGGCACACGCTATGGAGTAAGTTGACATACACTATGTGATAAGTTGACACACACTGTGGAGTAAGTTGATGCACACTATGGGGAAAGTTGACACACACTATGAGGTAAGTTGGCACACAATATGTGGTAAGTTGACACACATTTTGTGGTAAGTTGGCACACATGATGGGGCAACTTGACACACACTAAGAAGTAAGTTGACACACACTAATGTGGTAAGTTTACACACACTATGCGGTAAGTTGGCACACACTATGGGGTAAGTTGAAACACACCATGGTGTAAGTTTGGACACTCTATTTGGTAAGTATGCAGCCACAATGGGGTAAGTTGGCACACACTATATGGTAAGTTGTCACACACTATGGGGTAAGTTGGTGCACACTATAGGGTAACTTGACACATACTATGTGGTAAGTTGGCCCACACTATATTGTAAGAAGGCACACACTATGTGGTAAGTTGGCACACACTATGTGGTAAGCTGTCAAACACTATGTGGTAAGCTAACACACACTGTGTGGTAAGTTGGCACACACTGTGTGGTAAGTTAGCACACACTATGTGGTAAGTTGGCTCACACTGTGTGGTAAGTTGTAACACATTATGTGGTAAGTTGGCTCACACTATATTGTAAGAAGGTACACACTATGTGGTAAGTTGGCACACACTATGTGGTAAGCTGTCAAACACTATGTGGTAAGTTAACACACACTGTGTGGTAAGTTGGCACACACTGTGTGGTAAGTTAGCACACACTATGTTGTAAGTTGGCACTCACTATGTGGTAAGTTGTTAGGAACAAAGTGAGAAAAATTAAATACAGTTATATAGGAAGGACCATCTCAGACCGCTCATCATCAGTAGGAGCTGCCAGAAGTCACCGGTTTCTCCTACATGCAAATTATACTTTTTGTATCAAACTGAATGCATATTATGTTGTTGAATAATATTTCAGTAGTCCTCCCATGAGCTAGTCCAAAATCACTGGCCAGATTCGCTCATAAATAAATGATCCACTGATTGGATTTGTTAAAAAAATAAGTGATCCAATGACCGGATTCAAAAGATGATGGAGTTTCCAGGTGCCTTTAACACTCAATTGGATTCATTGAAAAATAAGTGATCCTCTGGCTGGATTCATAAGCTGATGGGGTTTTTAGGAGCCCTTATCAAATTCCTTATCAAACACCCAAACAACAGTTAATGCTAGCAGTGGTAAGATTATTTCATACACATACACATACACAAACAAATAGATACACAAACAGATAGATAGATCTACACTTTAAGGAGGTTATTAGTGGAATATAAAGTATAACAACCAAAAACTACATCATGAAACTCTGTGTAGTCAGCACCCATAACAACAAACGGGCTTCTGCTTGGATTACGTGCAACTTCTGTGAGAAATGGTCCCATGCATCATGTGCAGACATTCAAGAATTGTCCACTAGAGATATTAAACCAGGGAAATGTTTTTGGGTATGCACAAATGAGAACCAACTGTGGAAAAAATCACATCTGTATAAAAGGACAGAAATATCAAAATGGCCTTCTTAGAAAACCTGACAGCATTCTATAACAGATGGGAAAATAAAAGGACTGGACCAGATGGTGCTATCGCCACTGGTGCAGGTGCTGTCCTGGTAGACAGTACCTGTAAGTATACAGAAATGAAAGTTGGTGGCCTGGAGGAAGACAAGAGCTCTAGTGCTAGGGAAACAGGTGTAGAGAACGACATGCAAACCCCAAAGTTACAAACTAGCAAATACCACTGGAGATAGAAAAAAGAGGAACAGTAAAAATAAAATACCGGAACATATTGGTGCTGAAGATAGTAAGAAGACATAAACACACATCAGGAGAGAATGCACCCACGAAAAATCAAGGCAAACAGAAATCAAACCTATGAAAATTCTATGCCTGAGATATCTGCAAGCATGGAATATTTGACAAAAAAAAAAAAAAAAAAAAAAAAAAATAGATGGGACTTGCAACTTCGACCACCCCAGAAAATGTTATGTCCACATTACAGTAGGAGAATGTAACCTTTCTTCCTGTAAGTTTTTCCACCCTGAAACGTGTTGCTCTTCAGGTCAGGAAAGACAATGCTATA
Source organism: Cherax quadricarinatus (assembly GCF_038502225.1). Taxonomy (NCBI): domain Eukaryota; kingdom Metazoa; phylum Arthropoda; class Malacostraca; order Decapoda; family Parastacidae; genus Cherax; species Cherax quadricarinatus. Next base: position 44,382,893 of record NC_091297.1, read on the forward strand.
ACTTATATTCTCAGGCACACCACACTAAAGGAGAAAAGAATATACTGAACATTCAGACCACGGGAAAACCTGGGTAACTGCAAATAATTCAGACAGAGAGAGGTTTTAAAGCGCCAGGAAGAAAAAAAAAGCTGGCAGGAAATGACCGAAATCGTACACCAACTCAAATCACTCCTGGAGCCGAGTCACAGTCAGTGGCCTTCACTCCAAAACAACAAATATTAATGTCAGGACAAAAAGCCCTACCACATATCATCAATATGACGACAATCATCTTTGCAGCAAATATACAGAGTCTAAAGCCAGCAACGAACAACAAAATACCTTTCATCCGTGGACTGCTGACAGAGTCAAACGCAATGTTCGCGGTTTTCACAGAGACCCACATAAAGGATCACTTTGACAATGAAATATGGATCCCGGGAGGGTTGGCCTGTACGTCACAGAGTCACTGATATGCTCGTAGCTACTAAACACATCAAGTGATGTTGGTGATATTTTTGCAGTAAAGAGCGTGAACAGAAACCTTGCCACTGTCCGGAAAATCTTCCAGTTCCTGCCCCAAACATCTTGCTCCTGGGGGATTTCAACCTAAGGCACTTAAAATGGAGGAATGTAGCAAATAATGTTGTAGCAGAAATAACCCCAGGAGGCAGCTCAGATGACAATTCGCTTGCACACAAGGTTTTAAATCTCTGCACCAAATTCACCTTAACAGCAAATAATAGAGCCAACGAGACTGGAGAATACACTGGACCTCATCTTCACTAGCAATGATGATCCGATACGAAATATTACTATATCAAAAATAATATACTCAAATCACAACATAATAGAGGTTCAGACATGTATGCGCGGAGCCCCAGGCCGGCAAAATGTGATCAGTCACAAGGGAGCCTTCACCAAATTCAACTTCAATAACAAAAACAAGGTGGGACCAAGTCATCCGGATGGTCCTAAATGATATAAACTGGGAAGACAGACTAAGCAACACAGATCCAAACCTATGTCTAGAGCAAATTAACTCTGTGGTACTTGAGGTATGTTCAAGGTATATTCCTTTAAGGAAAAGGAAGAGAAGATATAAACTAGAAAAAGAGAGGCAACTCCCTTTACAGACGAAGGCGAAGAATAACAGAGCAGCTAAAAGAGGCCAATATATTGGTCAGAAAAATAGCAACCATCGAACTTATGCTATAAGAATCTTACAGGAGACAAGCAACGCGGGAAGAACTAAAATCCATAAACGAAATTGACAGAAACCCTAAATATTTCTTTTCTTATGTCAAATCTAAGTCGAGAACAATTTCCAGTATTGGGCCACTACTTAGACGAGATGGGCTCTGCACAAAATGTCCGAGGTCCAAGACTATTCAACTGCCTCCCAACATACATAAGGGGGATTACCAATAGACCCCTGGCTGTCTTTAAGAAGGCGCTAGACAGGCACCTAAAGTCAGTACCTGACCAACCGGGCCGTTCGTACGTCAGCTTGAGTGCGGCCAACAGTAACAGCCTGGTTGATCAGACCCTTTTCACCATGAGGCCTGGTCTCAGACAGAGCCGTGGGGGCGTTGACCCCCGAAACCCTCTCCAGGCAAACTACAGGTAAGGAAATGAGTAAGCTACTCAAGTCCCAGTATGACTCAGTTTTTAGTGAGCCGCTAACCAGACTAAGAGTTGAAGACCTAAATGAATTTTTTTACGAACGAGACAAAGAATCTGGTAGATTCAAACCTACCTAATATTATTTTAACGCCACATGACTTCGAGGTGATAAATGACATGCCCATTCACTCTCCCTCAGGCCCAGACTCGTGGAACTCCGTGTTCATCAAGAATTGCAAGAAGCCCCTAACATGTGCTTTTAACATTTTATGGAGAGGGAGCATGGACAGATGGGTCGTCCCACAGCTGCTAAAAACAACAGACATAGCCCCATTCCACAAAGGGGGCAGTAAAGCAATAGCAAAGAACTACAGACCGATAGCACTAACATCCCATATCATAAAAAAAAAACTTTGAAAGAGCTCTAAGAAGCAAGATCGCCACTCATCTAGATACCCATCAGTTACTCAACCCAAGGCAACATGAGTTTAGAGCAGGTCGCTCCTGTCTGTCCCAACTACTGGAGCACTATGACAAGGTCCTGGTTGTACAAGAATGGTATGCAATACCGACAAGATGATATTTAGACACATGTGCAACATCTGGGAATCTTTATTGTAGACGTTTCGCCATCCAGTGGCTTCATCAATGCAAATTCTAGAACATAATTGAAGACAGTACAGAAGATGAGGTAATCAGTCTCTCAGCCTTGGAGATGGTGTGGAGAGCACCGTGGTGCTCTCCACACAGGCGGCTACTGTGACCTGTACTTAGCTCTGTGAAGATCTGTCTATTGTGTTCTCCGTGAATCTGCACAAGATGTCCTCTCCTGAGCAACTCTACTAGCAGCTAAAAGAGGAGCTCAGGGTTGCTAAGCTTGAGATACGGAGATTGAAGGAGGAAAACAAGAGGATTCAAAGTAATTCTCCTGTTGTGAGTCCTCAGGTCAAGAGAGGAACCTGGTTAGTGGCCAGCCAACATGAAACGAAGCTGAAAATCAAGAAGACTGTTGGAGTGACGGAAACAACAAAGATTCAGAAAACTGCTCTTGAGACTTCCAATCTATTTTCAGTGCTACCCGATGAATGTGTGTTGTCTACTGGAAACGTCACAATGAGTACCAAGGTATCATTGGCAGAGGAGGGTGAGTCGACATCCCTTGAAACCCCAACAAAGACCATAGAGAATGTCACTACGAATTCCGCCAGTGAAGGTATGAACATTTTGTCATAGGGACAGGAAGAGGAGGCAGAGGGTATGTTTTTCTGGGGCTGGGATGGGGAATATTGTTAGCCGTCTGGACGATATCATGAAGGGCAATGGGAGTAATCTTATTATCTGCCTCAGTGTGGGAGGCAATGATGTTGGCAGATGTAGAAGTGAAGACCTGATTAGCAGGTGCAGGACAGCAATAGAGATAATTAGGAAGAAGGGTGGGAGCCCTGTGATATGTGGCATTTTGCCCCGGAGAGGAGTTGGAAATGAATGGTTGTCCAGGGCAATTGGTATCAATTGCTGGCTGGACAAACACTGTAAGGAAAATGCAGTAACATTCATAGAAAACTGGGACCTCTTCTATGGCAGAAATGACATGTATGTCAGGGATGGGGTTCACTTATCTAGGTTTGGGGTGGGAGCACTGACTAATGCAGTGGAGGGAGCTGTTAGGTCTTTAAATTAGAAATAGATAGTGGTATGGGTTTTCATGGAAAATCAATGCATTCCGAGTGTAGCGATAGTGTGAGTTTTAAGGAAACCAGTTATAGGCAGAATGAGGTAGAGTTATAAGTGAACATAGGAAAGCCAATGGCATTAAATGTTAAGGAGAGTAACAGGCATAGTGGAGGAGCAGAAATCAGCAGGAAGAAAAAGAGAAGGGAGGGTTTCTAAAAATATATTATACTAATAGTCGTAGTGCGAGAAATAAGATGGACGAATTGAGATTAGTTGCAAGTGCAGGTAACATTGATGTTTTGCCATAACTGAGACGTGGTTTAATTGAAAAATAGGGACATGCCTGCTGAATGTCACATTCAGGGTTTTAAACTGTTCCAAGTAGACAGAAGTATTGGGAAGGGGGTGGGGTGGCACTTTATGTCCGTGATCGTTTAAATTGTTGCATAAAAACGGGTATGAAGTCTGAAACACATACTGAATCTGTTTGAGTAGAATTTTCAGAGGGACATGAAAAATTTATTTTAGGCGTGATATACCGTCCCCCAAACTTAGATAGGGACCGAGGAAGACTACTCTGGGAGGAAACTGTTAAGGACACAAGGCACACTAACGTTGTAATTCTAGGGGACTTTAACTTTAGTAATATTGATTGGAATTTTCTGACTGGGAATTTAGAATCTAACGAGTTTTTAGAAATAGCTCAGGATTGTTTTTTGAAGCAGTTTGTGACAGAACCTACAAGGGGAAATAACCTGCTTGACTTAGTTCTGGCAAACAATGAATCCCTTGCTAATAATTTAGAAATTTCAGAGGAACTTGGTGCTAGCGACCACAAATTAATTACATTTAGCATTGAATGGAAGTATGATAGGGATAACTTAGTAACAGTCCCAGATTTTTGCTTAGCAGATTACAATGGATTTAGAGAACACTTATCATCTGTTGACTGAGGTAACGAAGAGAGCTATCAATATGACAGTTTTCTGAACACTATACATGCTGCCCAAAGAATATTTATCCCGTATAAAGAAATTAGATCAAATAGAAATGACCCAAAAATGGATGAATAATAGGCTCAAATATCTTTTAGGGCATAAGAAAGGAATTTATAGGCGTACCAAAATAGGTAAGGGTCATCTTATGAATCAATATATTGACATTAAGAGGGACGTTAAAAAAGGGGATAAGAAAAGCTAAACGGGACTATGAAATTAAAGTTGCTAGGGATTCGAAAACTAACCCAAAAAGTTTTTTCCAGGTGTATAGAACAAAAGTTAGAGATAAGATAACTTTGGGCATCTTACTGACAAAGAAAATGAAATGTGCTCGATTTTAAATAATTATTTTCTCTCGGTTTTTACCTGTATAGTCCTTGTGGCTTAGCGCTTCTTTTTGATTATAATAATAATAATCTCGGTTTTTACACAGGAAGACACTAACAATATCCCAGTAATTAATTTTTATAGTGGGCCAGAAGAAGATAAATTATGTAACATCACAGTCACAAGTGAAATGGTTATGAAACAAATAGACAGACTGAAGCAAAATAAGTCGCCGGGACCTGATGAGATTTTTTTCAAGGGTTCTTAAGGAATGCAAAATGGAACTCTGTGAACCATTAACTAATATTTTAAATTTATCTCTTCAAACAGGTGTAGTGTCTGATATGTGGAAGATGGCTAATGCAATTCGTATTTTTAAAGCAGGGGACAAGTCGTTACCGTCAAATTACCGCCCAATAAGCCTGACCTCAATTGTAGGCAAATTACTAGTCAATTATAGCTGAGATTATAAAAAGCCACCTGGATAAGCATAATCTGATTATTGATACTCAGCATGGATTCACGAGAGGCCGTTCTTGTCTAATTTATTAACTTGTTTCAGTAAAGCTTTCGAGGCTGTTGATCACGATAAAGAATTTGATATTATTTACTTAGATTTTAGTAAGGCTTTTGGTAGAGTTCCGCACCAAAGACTGTTAAAGAAAGTGGCAGCTCATGGCACTGAGGGAAAAGTGCTCTCTTGGATCGAATCATGGCTCACAGACAGGAAGCAGAGTGTTTCCATAAATGGGGTTAAATCCGAGTGGGGATCTGTAACAAATCGCGTTCCACGTGGGATCAGTTTTGGGCCCGTTGTTGTTTATAATATATATCAATGATCTAGATCAGGGAATTACTAGTGAAATGAGCAAATTCGCTGGTGACACAAAGATAGGTAGGTTAATTGATTGAAACGTAGATATCAGGGAACTTCAGGAGGATTTAGACAAACTCAATACCTGGTCAGAAAAGTGGCAGATGCAGTTCTGGGTTTTCCTGACTTTCTCGGTTATCCTGGTTTACTTGGTTATCCTGACTTACTGGGTTATCTTGTATCACTGGATTATCCTGCCATACTGGGATATCCTGACTTACTGGTTATCCTGGTTTACTCGGTTACTGAATTATCCTGGGCTATTGGGCTATCCTGACTTACTGGGTTACCTTTTATCACTGGTTATCTTGGCTTATAGGGTTATCCTTGGTTACTGGGTTATCCTGACTTACTGGGTTATCATGATTTACTGGGTTATCCTGTCATACTGGGTTATCCTGAGTCACTGGGTTATACTGTCTTACTGGGTTATCCTGATTTACTGGGTTATCCTGTGTTACTGGGTTATTCTGACTTACTGGGTTATCCTGTTTTACAGGGTTATCTGACTTACCTGATTATCCTCACTTACTGGTTTTTCTGACTTACTGGGTTATTCTAACATACTGAGTTTTCCTGGCTTACTAGGTTATTCTGACTAAATGGGTTATCCTGTCTTACAGGATATCCTATGGTTATCCTAAACGGGTTTTCTGGCTTACTGGGTTATTCTGGCTTACTGGGTTAACAGTGGTACGGTGTGTCTGGTACTCTCTTCCATGGAGGTCTTTGACAGCGCCTGGCCAGTGAATGGAAGTTATGTTTGATTCGAGTAAGGGAATAACACAGTCTTCATGGCATCACTTTGTGAATCTTTAACCACTCTGCTTAATTACTTTCTCGCAATTAACAGAGGTTAAAGAATGTAAACGGCATGACGTATTAACTACATTATTAATTATGTAGATTAAATATAGTACTAATTATATTTTTAATTATTTTATTAAATATATTAGAGGCTGGTACAGAGGGAGGCATGGTTGGAGGTACGGTTGGGGGAGGGGAAGGCATAGTTGGAGGTACGGTCGGTGGAGAGGGAGGCATGGCTGGACGTACGGTCGGTGGAGTGGGAGGCATGGTTGGAGGTACGGTTTGCGCAGGGAGACGCTTGGTTGGAGGTACGGTCGGTGCAGGGGGAGGCATGGTTGGAGGTACGATCGGTGGAGGGAGAGGCATGGTTGGAGGGGCGGTTAGAGGAGGGGAGGCTTGGTTGGAGGTACCATCGGTGGATGGGGAGGCATGGTTGGAGGTACGGTCGGCAGAGTGGGAGGTATGATTGGAGGTACGGTTGGTGGAGAGAGATGCATGGTTGGAGGTACTGTCGTGTAGGGGGAGGCATGGTTAGAGTTACAGTCGGTAGAGAGGAGGCATGGTTGGAGGTACGGTAGGTGGAGGGGGAGGCATTGTTGATAGTACCGTCGGTGGAGGGGGAGGCATGGTTGGAGGTACGGTGGGTGGAGGGTGAAGCATGGTTGGAGGTACGGTTGGTGGAGGGATAGGCATGGTTGGAGGTGCGGTTGGTGGAGGGGGAGAACATGTTTGGAGATAAGGTTGGTGGAGAGGAAGGCATGGTTGGATGTACGGTGGGTGGAGGGGGAGGCATGGTTGGAGGTACCGTCGGTGGGGGGGAGGCAAGATTGCAGGTGCGGTTGGTGGAGGGGGCGTCACGGTTGGAGGTACGATTGGTAGAGGGGGAGGCATTGTTGGAGGTACGGTCGGTGGAAGGGGAGGCATGGTTGGAGGTACGGTGGGTGGAGGGGGAGGCATGGGTGTAGGTACGGTCGGTGGAGGGGGAGGCATGGTTGAAGGTACGGTCGTTGGAGGAGGAGACATGGTTGGAGGTACGGTCGGTGGAGGAAAAGGCATGGTTGGAGGTACCGTCGGTGGAGGGGGAAGCACGGTTGGAGGTACAGTCGGTGGAGGAGGGGGTATGGTTGGAGATACGGTCGGTGGAGGAAAAGGCATGGTTGGAGGTACCGTCGGTGGAGGGGGAAGCACTGTTGGAGGTACGGTCGGTGGAGGGAGAGACATGGTTGGAGGTACCGTCGGTGGAGGGGGAAGCACGGTTGGAGGTACGGTCGGTGGAGGGGAAGGCATGGTTGGAGGTAAAGTCGGTGCAGAGGGAGTCATGGTAGGAGGTACGGTTGGAGGGAGAGGCATGGTTGGAGGTACCGTCGGTGGAGGGGAGGCATGGTTGGAGGTGCGGTCGGTGGAGGGGGAGGCATAGTTGGAGGTACAGTCGGTAGAGGGGGATGCATGGTTGGAGTTACGGTCGCTGGAGGAGGAGGCATGGCTGGAAGTACGGTCGGTGGAGGGGGAGGCATGGTTGGAGGTGCGGTCGGCACAGGGGGCGTCATGGTTGGAGGCACGGTTGGTGGAGGGAGAGGCATGGTTGGAAGTACCGTCGGTGGAGGTATAGGCATGGTTGGAGGTACGGTCGGGGGAGGGAGAGTCATGGTTGGAGGTACGATTTGTGGAGGGAGAGGCATGGTTGGAGGTACCGACGGTGGAGGGGGAGCCATAGTTGGAGGTACGGTCGGTGGAGGGGGAGTCATCGTTGCAAGTACGGTTGGAAAAGGGAGAGGCATGGTTGGAGGTACCGTGGGAGGAGGGGGAGGCATGGTTGGAGATACGGTCGGTGGAGGGGGAGGCATGGATGGAAGTATGGTCGGTGGAGGGGAAGGTATGGTTTGAGGTGCGGTCGGTGGAGGAGGAGGCATGGTTGGAGGTACATTCGGTGGAGGGGGAGGCATCGTTGGAGGTACGGTTGGTGGAGGGAGAGGCATGGTTGGAAGTGCCGTCGGTGGAGGGGGAGGCATGGTTGGAGGTACATTCGGTGGAGGGGGAGGCATGGTAGGAGGTATGGTCGGTGGAGAGGGGGGACTTGACTAGAGGTACGGTCGTTGGAGCAGAGAGGCTTGACTGGAGGTGCGGTCGATGGAAGCTTAGGCTTGACTGGAGGTATGGTCGGTGGAGAGGGAGGTATCGTTGGAGGTACGGTCGATGGAGGGGGAGGAATGGTTGGATGTGCGGTCGGCGGAGGGGGAGGTATGGTTGGAGGAACGGTCGGTGGAGGGGAGAGGCTTGACTAGAGGTACGGTCGGTGGAGGTATGGTAGGAGGTGCGGTCGGTGGAGAGGGAGGCATGGTTAAAGGTACGGTCGGTAGAAGGGCGTAATGTTTGGAGGTACGGTTGGTGCAGGGAGAGGCAAGGTTGGAGATACCGTCGGTGGAGGGGGAGGCAGGGTTGGAGGTACGATCGGTGCAGGGGGAGGCATGGTAGCAGGTACGGTCGGTGGAGGAGGAGGCATGGTTGGAGGTACGGTCGGTGGAGAGGGAGGCAAGGTCGGAGGTTCGGCCGGTGCAGGGAGAGGCATGGTAGGAGGTACGATTGGTTGAGGGGGAGGCATGGTTAGAGGGACGGTTGGTGGAGGGAGAGGCATGGTTGGAGGTACCTTCGGAGGAGGGGGAGGCATGGTTGGAGGTACGGTCGGTGGAGGGGGAGGCATGGTTAGAGGTTAGGTCGGTGGAGGTGGAGGCATGGTTGGAGGTAAGTTCGGAGGAGGGGAGGGACTTGACTAGTGGCACGGTCGGTGGAGGAGACAGGCCTGACTTGAAGTGCGGTCGACGGAAGGAGAGGCCTGACTGGAGGTATGGTCGGTGGAGGGGAGGTAAGGTTGGAGGTACGGTTGGTGGAGAGAGACGCATGGTTGGAGGTACTGTCGTGGAGGGGAGCCATGGGTGGAGTTACAGTCGGTAGAGTGGAGGCTTGGTTGGAGGTACGGTTGGTGGAGGGGGAGGCATGGTTGGAAAAACAGTCGGTGGAAGAGGAGGCATGGTTGGAGATACGGTGGGTGGAGGGTGAGGCATGGTTGGAGGTACGGTTGGTGGAGGGGGAGGCATAATTTTAGGCACGGTTGGTGGAGGGTAGGCATGGTTGAAAGTACCGTCGGTGAAGGGGAGAGGCTTGACTAGAGGTACGGTCGGTGGAAGGGAGAGGCTTGACTGAAGGTACGGTCAGTGGAGGGGAGGTATGCTTGGAGGTACGGTCGGTGGAGGTGGAGGCATGGATGGAGGCACCGTCGGTGGAGGGGGAGGCATGGTTGGAGAGACGGTCGGTGGAGGGGCGAGGCTTGACTAGAGGCAACGTCGGTGGAATGGAGAGGCTTGACTGTAGGTACGGTCGGTGGAGGGCAGAGACCTGACTGGAGGAGTGGTCGACGGAAGGAGAGGCATGGCAGGAGGTATTGTCGGTGGAGGGGAGACATGGTTGGAGGGACGGTTGGAGGAGGGGGAGGCTTGGCTCGAGGCACCGTCGGTGGAGGGGGAGGCATGGTTGGAGGGACGGTCGGTAGAGTGGAAGGCATAATTGGAGGTACGGTTGGTGGAGAGAGATGCATGGTTGGAGGTACTGTCATGGAGGAGGAGACATGGTTGGAGGTACAATCGGTAGAGGGGAGGCATGTTTTAAGGTACGGTTGGTGCAGGGGGAGGCATGGTTGGAGGTACCGTCGGAGGAGGGGGAGGCAAGGTTGAAAGTACGGTCGGTGGAGACGGAGGCATGGGTGGAGATACGGTAGCTGGAGGGGGAGGTAAGGTTGGAGGCATTGTCGGTGGAGGTATAGGCATGGTAGGAGGTACGGTCGATGGAGAGGGAGGCATGCTTGAAGGTATGGTCGGTGGAGGAGGAGGCATGGTTGGAGGTACGGTAGGTGGAGGGAGAGGCATAGTTGGAGGTACCGTCGGTGGAGGGTGAGGCATGGTTAGAGATACTTTCGGTGGAGGGGAGGCATGGTTGGAGGCACGGTGGGTGGAGGAGGAGGCATGGTTGGAGGTACGGTCGGTGGAGGGGGAGGCATGGTTTGAGGTACGGCTGGAGGAGGGAGATGCATGGCTGGAGGTACCGTCGGTGCAGAGGGAGGCATGGTTGGAGGTTCGGTCGTTGGAGGGGAGGACTTGACTAGAGTTACGGTCGGTGGAGGAGAGAGGTTTGACTGGAGGTACGGTTGGTGGAAGGGGAGGCTTGACTGTAGGTATGGCCGGTGGAGGGGGAGGTAAGGTTGGAGGTATTGTCAGTAAAAAGGGACGCATGGTTGGAGGTACGGTCGGTGGAGGGGAAGCATGATTGGAGGTACGGTCGGCGGAGGGGAGGTATGGCTGGAGGTACGGACGGTGGAGGGGAGAGGCTTGACTAGAGTTACGGTCGGTGTAGGGGAGAGGCTTGACTGGAGGTGTGGTCGAAGGAAGGAGATGCATGGTTGGAGGTACGATAGGCGGAGGGGAGGTATGGCTGGAGGTACGGTTGGTGGAAAGGAGAGGCTTGATTGGAGGTGTGATCGATGGAAATAGAGGCATGGTTCGAGGTATTGTCGGTGGAGGGGGAGGCATGGTTGGAGGTACGGTGAGTGGAGAGGGAGGCACGGTTGGAGGTACGGTCGTTGGAGGGGGAGGACTGGTTGGAGATACGGTCCGCGGAGGGGGAGGCATGGATGGAGGTACAGTCGGTGGAGGGGAAGGTATGGTTGGAGGTACGGTCGGTGGAAAAGGAGGCATAGTTGGAGGTACATTCGGTGGAGGGGGAGACATGGCTGAAGGCACCGTCAGTGGAGGAGGAGGCATGGTTGGAGGGAGGGTCGGTAGAGTGGGAGGCATGATTGGAGGTACGGTTGGTGGATAGAGATGCATGGTTGGAGGTACTGTCGTGGAGGGGGAGGCATGGTTGGAGGTACAGTCGGTAGAAGGGAGGCATAGTTGGAGGTACGGTTGGTGCAGGGGGAGGTATGGTTGGAGGAACCGTCGTTGGAGGGGGACGCATGGTTGGAGATACGGTGAGTGGAGGGTGAGGCATGGTTGGAGGTACGGTTGGTGGTGGGGGAGGCATGATTGGAGTTACGGTTGGTGGAGAGGGAGGCATGGTTGGAGGTACGGTCGGTGGAGGGGGAGGTATGGGTGGAGGTACGGTCCGTGGAGGGGGAAGTATGGTTGGAGGTACGGTCGGTGGAGGCGGAGGCATGGGTGGAGGTACGGTCGGTGGTGGGGGAGTCAATGTTGGAGGTACCGTTGGTGGAGGGAGATGCATGGTTGGAGGTACCGTCGCAGGAGGGGGAGGCATGGTTGGAGGTACGGTTGGTGGAGGGAGATGCATGGTTGGAGGTACCGTCGGTGGAGGGGGAGGCATTGTTGGAGGTACGGTCGATGGAGGGGGAGGCATGGTTGGAGGGACGGTCGGTGGAGGGGCGAGGCTTGACTAGAGGCACGGTTGGTGGAAGGGAGAGGCTTGACTGTAGGTACGGTCGGTGGAGGGGAGAGATCTGACTGGAGGTGTGGTCGATGGAAGGAGAGGCATGGTAGTAGGTATTGTCGGTGGAGGGGGAGACATGGTTGAAGGGACGGTTGGAGGAGGGGGAGGCTTGGCTCGAGGCACCGTCGGTGGAGGGGGAGGCATGGTTGGAGGGACTGTCGGTAGAGTGGAAGGCATAATTGAAGGTGCGGTTGGTGGAGAGAGACGCATGGTTGGAGGTACTGTCATGGAGGAGGAGGCATGGTTGGAGGTACAGTCGGTAGAGGGCAGGCATGTTTGGAGGTACGGTTGGTGCAGAGGGAGGCATGGTTGGAGGTACCGTCGGTGGAGGGGGACGCATGGTTGGAGATACGGTGGATGGAGGATGAGGCACGGTTGGAGGTGCGGTTGGTGGTGGGGGAGGCATGGTTGGAGGTAAGGTTGGTGGAGGGGAGGCATAATTGGAGATACGGTTGGTGGAGGGGGAGGCATGATTGTAGTTACGGTTGGTGGAGAGAGACGCATGAATGGAGGTACGGTCGGTGTAGGGGGAGGCATGCTCAGAGGTACGGTCGGTGGAGGGGGAGGCATGGCTGGAGGTACCGTCGGTGGAGGGGGAGGCATGGTGGGTGGTACGGTTGGTGGATGGGGAGGCATGGGTGGAGGTATGGCCGGTGGAGGGGGAGGCATGATTGGAGGTACGGTTGGTGGAGGGGGCGTCATGGTTGGAGGTGCGGTCGGTGGAGGGGGAGGCAAGATTGGAGGGACGGTCGGAGGAGAGGAAGGCACAGTTGGAGGTACGGTCGGTGGAGGGGGAGACATGCTTGGAGGTATTGTCGGTGGAGGGGGAGGCATGGGTGGAGTCACGGTCGGTGGAGGGGAGTCATGGTTGGAGGTACGGTTGGTGGAGGGAGAGGCATGGTTGGAGGTACCGTCGGTGGAGGGGGAGGCATGGTTGAAAGTACGGTCGGTGGGGACGGAGGCATGGGTGAAGATACGGTTTCTGGAGGGGAAGGTAAGGTTGGAGGCATTGTCGGTGGAGGTATAGGCATGGTTGGAGGTACGGTCGATGGAGAGGGAGGCATTCTTGAAGGTACGGTCGGTGGAGGAGGAGGCATGGTTGGAGGTACGGTCGGTGGAGGGAGAGGCATGGTTGGAGGTACAGTCGGTGGAGAGGGAGGCATGGTTGGAGGTACGGTCGGTGGAGGGGGAGGCATGGTTTGAGGTACGGCTGGAGGAGGGAGATGCATGACTGGAGGTACCGTCGGTGCAGAGGGAGGCATGGTTGGAGGTTCGGCCGTTGGAGGGGAGGACTTGACTAGAGTTACGGTCGGTGGAGGAGAGAGGTTTGACTGGAGTTATGGTCGGTGGAAGGGGAGGCTTGACTGTAGGTATGGTCGGTGGAGGGGGAGGTAAGGTTGGAGGTATTGTCAGTGGTGGGGGACGCATTGTTGGAGGAACGGTCGGTGGAGGGGGAGGCATGGTTGGAGGTACGGTCGGCGGAGGGGAGGTATGGTTGGAGGTACGGTGTGTGGAGGGAAGAGGCTTCACTAGAGGTACGGTCGGTGGAGGAGAGAGGCTTCACTAGAGGTACGGTCGGTGTAAAGGAGAGGCTTGACTGGAAGTACGATCGGTGAAGGGGAGAGGCTTGACTGGAGGTGTGGTCGATGGAAGGAGACGAATGGTTGGAGGTATTGTCGGTGGAGGGGTAGGCATGGTTGGAGGTACGGTCGGTGGAGAGGAAGGCATGGTTAGAGATACGGTCGGTGGATTAGGAGGCATGGTTGGAGGTACCGTCAGTGGGGGATAGGCATGGTTTTAGGTACTGTCGGTGGAGGGGGAGGCATGGTTGGAGGTACGGTCGATGAAGGGGGAGGCATAGTTGGAGGTACGGTTGGGGGAGCGAGAGACATGGTTGGAGGTGCCGTCGGTGGAGGGGAGGCGTGGTTGGAGGTACGGTCGGTAGAGGGGAAGGCACGGTTGGAAGTACGGTTGTTGGAGGGGGAGCCATGGTTGAAGGCACAGTCGGTGGAGAGGGAGACATTGTAGGAGGTACCGTCGGTGGAGGGGAGGCATGGTTGGAGGTACGGTCGGTGGAGAGGGAGGCACGGTTGGAGGTACGGTCGGTGGAGGGGGAGGACTGGTTGGAGATACGGTCCGTGGAGGGGGAGGCATGGATGGAGGTACGGTCAGTGGAGGGGAAGGTATGGTTGGGGGTACGGTCGGTGGAGGGGAAGGTATGGTTGGAGGTACGGTCGGTGGAGGAGGAGGCATAGTTAAAGGTACATTCGGTGGAGGGGGATACATGGTTGGAGGGAGGGTTGGTAGAGTGGGAGGCATGACTGGAGGTACGGTTGGTGGATAGAGACGCATGGTTGGAGGTACTGTCGTGGAGGGTTCAGGCATGGTTGGAGGTACAGTCGGTAGAAGGGAGGCATGGTTGGAGGTACGGTTGGAGGAGGGGGAGGTATGGTTGGAGGAACCGTCGTTGGAGGGGGACGCATGGTTGGAGATACAGTGAGTGGAGGGTGAAGCATGGTTGGAGGAACGGTTGGTGGTGGGGGAGGCATGGTTGGAGGTACGGTTGGTGGAGGGGGAGGCATAATTGGAGGTACGGTTGGTGGAAGAGGAGGCATGATTGGAGTTACGGTTGGTGGAGAGGGAGGCATGGTTGGAGGTACGGTCGGTGGAGGGGGAGGTATGGGTGCAGGTACGGTCCGTGGAGGAGGAGGCATGGTTGGAAGTTCGGTCGGTGGAAAGGGACGCATGCTTGGAGGTACGGTCGGTGGTGGGGGAGTCAATGTTGGAGGTACCGTTGGTGGAGGGAGATGCATGGTTGGAGGTACCGTCGGAGGAGGGGGAGGCATGGTGGGAGGTGGGGTTGGTGGAGGAAGAGGCATGGTTGGCGGTACGGTCGGTGGAGGGGAGGCATGGTTGGAGGTACGGTTGGTGGAGGGAGATGCATGGTTGGAGGTACCGTCGGTGGAGGGGGAGGCATAGTTTGGAGGTACGGTCGTTGGAGGGGACGACTTGACTAGAGTTACGGTAGGTGGAGGAGAGAGGCTTGACTGGAGGTACGGACGGTGGAAGGGGAGGCTTGACTGTAGTTATGGTCGGTGAAGGGGGAGGTAAGGTTGGAGGTATTGTCGGTGGAGGGAGACGCATGGTTGGGGGTACGGTCGGTGGAGGGGGGAGGCATGGCTGGAGTTACGGTCGGCGGAGGGGAGGTATGGTTGGAGGTACGGTCGGTGGAGGGGAGAGGCTTGACTAGAGTTACGGTCGGTGTAGGGGAGAGGCTTGACTGGAGGTACGATCGGTGGAGGGGAGAGGCTTGATTGGAGGTGTGGTCGATGGAAGGAGACGCATGGTTGGAGGTATTGTCGGTGGAGGGGGAGGCATGGTTGGAGGTACGGTCGGTGAAGGGAGAGTCATGGTTGGAGGTACAGTCGGTGGAGAGGGAGTCATGGTAGGAGTTACAGTTGGTGGAGGGAGAGGCATGGATGGAGGTACTGTCGGAGGAGGGGAGGCATGGTAGGAGGTACGGTCGGTGGAGGGGAGGTATAGCTGGAGGTACGGTCTGTGGAGGGGAGAGGCTTAATTGTAGGTGTGGTCGATGGAAAGAGAGGCATGGTTGGAGGTATTGTCGGAGGAGGGGGAGGCATGGTTGGAGGGACTGTTGGAGGAGGGGGAGGCTTGGCTGCAGGCACCGTTGGAGGAGGGGGAGGCATGGTTGGATGGACGGTCGGTAGAGTGGGAGACATGATTGTAGGTACGGTTGGTGGAGAGAGACGCATGGTTGGAGGCACTGTCGTGGAGGGGGAGGCATGGTTGGAGGTACCGTCGGTGGAGGTGGACGCATGGTTGGAGATACGGTGGGTGAAGGGTGAGGCATGGTTGGAGGTTCGGTTGGTGTGGCGGAGGCAGGGTTGGAGGTACGGTTGGTGGAGGTTGAGGCATAATTGGAGTTACGGTTGGTGGAGAGGGAGGCACGGTTGGAGGTACAGTCGGTGGAGGGGGAGGCACGGGTGGAGATACGGTAGGTGGAGGGGGAGCCATGGTCGGAGGTACAGTCGGTGGACGGGGAGGCATGGTTGGAGGAACGGTCGGTGGAGGAAGAGGCTTGGTTGGATTTACCGTTGGTGGAGGGGGAGGCATGGTGGGAGGTATGGTTGGTGGAGGGGGAGGCATGGGTGGAGGTACGGTCGGTGGACGGGGAGGCATGGTTGG
Source organism: Cherax quadricarinatus (assembly GCF_038502225.1). Taxonomy (NCBI): domain Eukaryota; kingdom Metazoa; phylum Arthropoda; class Malacostraca; order Decapoda; family Parastacidae; genus Cherax; species Cherax quadricarinatus. The sequence continues at coordinate 44,398,880 of NC_091297.1, forward strand.
AGGTACGGTCAGTGGAGGGGCAGGCATGCTTGGAGGTACGGTCGGTGGAGGGGGAGGCATGGTTGGAGGTACAGTCGGAGGAGGGGGAGCCATGGTTGGAGGTACGGTCGGTGGAGACGGAGGCATGGTTGGAGATACGGTTGCTGGAGAGGAAAGGTTGGAGGTATTGTCGGTGGAGGTATAGGCATGGTTGGAGGTACGGTCGATGGAGGGGGAGGCATGGTTGAAGCTACGGTCGGTGGAGGAGGAGGCATGGTTTGATGTACGGTCGTTGGAATAGGAGGCATGGTTGGAGGTACGGTCTGTGGAGGGGGTGGCATGGTTGGAGGTACGGTTGGTGGAGGGAGATGCATGGCTGGAGGTACCGTCGGTGGAGGAGGAGGCATGGTTGGAGGTACGGTCGTTGGAATAGGAGGCATGGTTGGAGGTACGGTCTGTGGAGGGGGTGGCATGGTTGGAGGTACGGTTGGTGGAGGGAGATGCATGGCTGGAGGTACCGTCGGTGGAGGGGGAGGCATGGTTGGAGGTACGGTCGTTGGAGGGGAGGAATTGACTAGAGTTACGGTCGGTGGAGGAGAGAGGCTTGACTGGAGGTACGGTCGGTGGAAGGGGAGGCTTGACTGCAGGTATTGTCGGTGGAGGGGGAGGCATGGTTGGAGGTACGGTCGGTGGAGGGAAGAGGCTTGATTGGAGGTGTGGTCGATGGAAAGACAGGCATGGTTGGAGGTACGGTCGGTGGAGGGAGAGGCATGGTTGGAGGGACGGTCGGAGGAGAGGGAGGCACAGTTGGAGGTACGGTCGGTGGAGGGGGAGGTATGGTTGGAGATACCGTCGGTTGAGGGGGAGGCATGGATGGAGGTACGGTCGGTGGAGGGGAAGATATGGTTTGAGGTACGCTCGGTGGAGGAAGGGGCATAGTTGGAGGTACATTCGGTGGAGGGGTAGGCATGGTTGGAGGTACGGTTGGTGGAGGGAGAGGCATGGTTGGAAGTTCCGTCGGTGGAGGGGGAGGCATGGTTGGAGATACGGTTGCTGGAGGGGGAGGAAAGGTTGGAGGTATTGTCGGTGGAGGTATAGGCATGGTTGGAGGTACGGTCGATGGAGGGGGAGGCATGGTTGAAGCTACGGTCGGTGGAGGAGGAGGCATGGTTTGAGGTAAGGTCGGTGGAGGGAGAGGCATAGTTGGAGGCACCGTCGGTGGAGGGTGAGGTGTGGTTGGAAATACGGTCGGTGGAGGGGGAGGCATGGTTCGAGGTACGGTCGTTGGAATAGGAGGCATGGTTGGAGGTACTGTCTGTGGAGGGGGTGGCATGGTTGGAGGTACGGTTGGTGGAGGAAGATGCATGGCTGGAGGTACCGTCGGTGGAGGGGGAGGCATGGTTGGAGGTACGGTCGTTGGAGGGGAGGAATTGACTAGAGTTACGGTCGGTGGAGGAGAGAGGCTTGACTGGAGGTACGGTCGGTGGAAGGGGAGGAGGCTTGACTGTAGGTATGGTCGGTGGAGGGGGAGGCATGGTTTGAGGTACGATCGGCGGAGGGGAGGTATGGTTGGAGGTACGGTCGGTGGAGGGAAGAGGCTTGATTGGAGGTGTGGTCGATGGAAAGACAGGCATGGTTGGAGGTATTGTCGGTGGAGGGAGAGGCATGGTTGGAGGGACGGTCGGAGGAGAGGGAGGCACAGTTGGAGGTACGGTCGGTGGAGGGGGAGGTATGGTTGGAGATACCGTCGGTTGAGGGCAAGGCATGGATGGAGGTACGGTCGGTGGAGGGGAAGATATGGTTTGAGGTACGCTCGGTGGAGGAAGGGGCATAGTTGGAGGTACATTCGGTGGAGGGGTAGGCATGGTTGGAGGTACGGTTGGTGGAGGGAGAGGCATGGTTGGAAGTTCCGTCGGTGGAGGGGGAGGCATGGTTGGAGATACGGTCGGTGGAGGGGGAGGCATGGTTGGAGGTACGTTCGGTGGACGGGGAAGCATGGTTGCAGGTACAGTCGTTGGAGGGGAGGGACTTGACTAGAGGTATGGTCGATTGAGGGGGAGGTATGGTTGGAGGTACGGTCGGTGGAGGGGGAGGCATGGTTGGAGGAACGGTTGGTGGAAGGGGAGGCTTGGCTGGAGGCACCGTCGGTGAAGGGGGAGGCATGGTTGGAGGGACGGTCGGTAGAGTGGGAGACATGATTGGAGGAACGGTTGGTGGAAAGAGACGCATGGTTGGAGGTACTGTCGTGGAGGGTGAGGCATGGTTGGAGGTACAGTCGGTAGAGGGGAGGCATGGTTGGAGGGACGGTTCGTGGAGGGGGACGCTTGGTTGGAGGTACCGTCGGTGGAGGTGGATAAATGGTTGTAGATACAATGGGTGGAGGGTGAGGCATGGTTGGAGGTACGGTTGGTGTGGGGGAGGCATGGTTGGAGGTACGGTTGGTGGAGGGGAGGAATTTTTGGAGGTACGGTTGGTGGAGGGGGAGGCATGATTGGAGTTACGGCTGATGGAGAGGGAGGCATGGTTGGAGGTACGTTCGGTGGAGAGGGAGGCATGCTTGGAGGTACGGTCGGTGGAGGGGGAGGCATGGGTGGAGGTACGGTCGGTGGACGGGGAGGCATGGTTTGAGGTACGGTCGGTGGAGGGGGAGGCATGGGTGGAGGTACGGTCGGTGGAAGGGGAGGCATTATTGGAGGTACGGTTGGTGGAGGGGAGTCATGGTTGGAGGTGCGGTCGGTGGAGAGAGAGGCATGGTTGGAGGTAACGTCGGTGGAGGGGGAGGCATGGTCGGAGGTACGGTTGGTGGAGGGGGAGGCATGGGTGGAGGTACGGTCGGTGGACGGGGAGGCATGGTTGGAGGTATGGTCGGTGGAGGGTGAGGCATGCTTGGTGGTACGGTCGGTGGAGCGGGAGGCATGGGTGGAGGTACTGTCGGTGGAGGGGGAGTCATGGTTGGAGGTACCGTCGTAGGAGGGAGAGGCATCGTTGGAGGTACCGTCGGAGGAGGGAGAGGCATGATTGGAGGTACTGTCGGTGGAGACGGTGGCATGGTTGGAGATACGGTTGCTGGAGGGGGAGGTAAGGTTGGAGGTATTGCCGGTGGAGGTGTAGGCGTGGAGGTACGGTCGATGGAGGGGTAGGCATGGTTGAAGGTTTTGATGAATGGTTTGAAAAACCGACAAGTTGAAGATTGAGACACTTATGCAGCATATGGGAATCTTTATTCAGGAAACGTTTCGCCACACAGTGGCTTCATCAGTCCAATACAAAGAGGAAGGCGTAAGGAGAGGAGGAGTATGAGGTAATCAGTCCCGGTTTTTCAAACCATTCATCACAACTGTCAGACACTGCAGCATCATGGGATCTTGTTACAAAGAATTCTTCAACACTTGTTCAACCTTTGGACGAAGACCTACTTCGACTAGTGGATGGTACCACTATGACCCCGCCTCCGCCTGCTTCACCTCACCTCACTACAGTACATAAGCCACGTCTACGGCCCTATGCTGTACATTCTACAAGATTGATGGACTGTACACATCGACTCGAGAATGAGGGACTGATTACCTCATACTCCTCCTCTCCTTACGCCTTCCTCTTTGTATTGGACTGATGAAGCCACTGTGTGGCGAAACGTTTCCTGAATAAAGATTCTCATATGCTGCATAAGTGTCTCAATCTTCAACATGGTTGAAGGTACTGTCGGTGGAGGAGGAGGCATGGTTGGAGGTACGGTCGGTGGAGGGGTGGCATGGTTGGAGGTAACGTTGGTGGAGGGAGATGTATTGCAGGAGGTACGGTCGTTGGAGGGGGAGGCATGGTTGGAGGTACGGTAGGCGGAGGGGAGGTATGGTTGGAGGTATGGTCAGGGGAGGGGAGAGGCTTGACTAGAGGTACGGTCGGTTTAGGGGAGAGGCTTGACTGGAGGTACGATCGGTGGAGGGGAGAGGCTTGACTGGAGGTGTGCTCGATGGAAGGAGACGCATGGTTAGAGGTACCGTCGCTGGAGAGGGAAGCATGGTTGGAGGTACGGTCGGTGGAGGGATAGGCATGGGTGGAGGTACAGTCGGTGGTGGGGGAGTCATGGTTGGAGGTAGGGTTGTTGGAGGGAGAGTCATGGTTGGAGGTACCGCCGGTGGAGGGGGAGGCATGGTTGGAGGTACCGCCGGTGGAGGGGGAGGCATGGTTGGAGGTATTGTCGGTGAAGGGGGAGGCATGGTTGGAGGTACGGACGATGAACGGGAGGCATAGTTGGAGGTACGGTCGTTGGAGGAGGAGGCATGGTTGGAGGTACGGTTGGTGGAGGGAGATACATGGTTGGAGGTTCTGTCGGTGGAGGGGAGGCGTGGTTGGAGGTACGGTCTGGGGAGGGAGAGGCATGGTTCGAGGAACCGTCGGTGGAGGGGAGGCATGGTTGGAGGTATGGTCGTTGGAGGAGGAGGCACGGTTGGAGGTACGGTTGGTGGAGGGGGAGGCATGGTTGGAGGTACAGTCGGTGGAGAGGGAGTCATGGTAGGAGGTACGGTTGGTGGAGGGAGAGGCATGGTTCGAGGTACCGTCGGTGGAGGGGAGGCATGGTTGGAGGTATGGTCGTTGGACGAGGTGGCATGGTTGGAGGTACGATCGGCAAAGGGGAGGTATGGCTGGAGGTACGGTCGGTGGAGGGGAGAAGCTTGGTTGTAGGTGTGGTCGATGGAGAGAGAGGCATGGTTCGAGGTACCGTCGGTGGAGGGGAGGCATGGTTGGAGGCATGGTCGTTGGACAAGGTGGCATGGTTGGAGGTACGATCGGCAAAGGGGAGGTATGGCTGGAGGTACGGTCGGTGGAGGGGAGAGGCTTGGTTGTAGGTGTGGTCGATGGAGAGAGTGGCATGGTTGGAGGTATTGTCGGTGGAGAGGAGGCATAGTTGGAGGTACGGTCAGTGGAGAGGGAGGCACGGTTGGAGGTACGGTCGATGGAGAGGGAGGCATGGTTGGAGATACGGTCGGTGGAAAGGGAGGCATGGATGGAGGTACTGTCGGTGGAGGGGAAGGTATGGTTGGAGGTACGCTCGGTGCAGGAGGAGGCATAGTTGGAGGTACATTCGGTGCAGGGGGAGGCATGGTTGGAGGTACGGTTGGTGGAGGGGGAGGCATGGTTGGAAGTGTCGTCGGTGGAGGGGGAGGCATCTTTGGAGATACGGTCGCTGGAGGGGGAGGCATGGTTGGAGGTACGATCGGTGGACGGGGAGGAATGGTTGCAGGTACGGTCGGTGGAGGGGAGGGACTTAACTAGAGGTAGGGTCGGTGGAGGAGAGAGGCTTGACTGGAGGTGCAGTCGATGGAAGGGGAGGCTTGACTGGAGGTTTGGTCGGTAGAGGGGGAGGTATGGCTGGAGGTACGGTCGGTGGAGGGAGAGGCATGGTTGGAGGTGCGGTCGGCGGAGGGGGAGGTATGGTTGCAGGAACGGTCGGTGGAAGGGAGAGGCTAGACTAGAGGTACGGTCGGTGGAGGGGAGGGACTTGACTAGAGGTACGGTCGGTGGAGGAGAGAGGCTTGACTGGAGGTGCGGTCGATGGAAGGGGAGTCTTTACTGGAGGTATGGTCGGTGGAGGGGGAGGTATAGTTGGAGGTGCGGTCGGTGGAGAGGGAGGCATGGTTGGAGGTACGGTCGGTGTAGGGAGAGGCACGGTTGGAGGTACGGTAGTTGAAGGGGTGAGACTTGACTGGATGTGTGGTCGATGGAAGGAGCGGCATGGTTGCAGTTATTGTCGGTTGAGGGGGACGCATGGTTGGAGGTACGGTCGGTGGAGGGAGAGGCATGGTTGGAGTTACAGTCAGTGGAAAGGGAGTCATGGTAGGAGGTGCGGTTGGTGAAGAGAGATGCATGGTTGAAGGTACCGTCCGTGGAGGGGGAGGCATGGTTGGACGTACGGTCGGAGGGGGAGGTATGGTTGGAGGTACGGTTGGTGGAGGGGGAGCCATGATTGGAGGTACCGTCGGTGGATGGGGAGGCATTGTTGGATGTACGGTTTGTAGAGGGGCGTAATGTTTGAAGGTACGGTTGGTGAAGGGAGAGGCAAGGTTGGAGGTACCGTCGGTGTAGAGGGATTTAGGGTTGGAGGTACGGTCGGTGGAGGGGGAGGCATGGTTGAAGGTACGATTGGTGGAGGGGGAGGCATGGTTGGAGGTACGGTCGGTGGAGAGGGAGCCATGGTTGGAGGGACGGTTGGTGGAGGGAGAGGCATGGTTCGAGGTTCCTTCGGTGGAGGGGGAGGCATGGTTGGAGGTACGGTCGGTGGAGGGGGAGGTATGGTTGGAGGTACGGTCGGTGGAGGTGGAGGCATGGTTGGAGGTACGGTCAGTGGAGGAGAGAGGCTTGAATGGAGGTGTAGTCGATGGATGGATAGGTATGTTTGGAGGTATTGTCGATGGAGGGAGGGAGGCTTGACTGGAGGTATGGTCGGTCGAAGGAGAGGCTTGACTGGAAGTATGGTCGGTGGAGGGGGAGTCATGGTTTGAAGCATGGTTGGAGGTACTATCCATGGAGGGTAGAGGCGAGAGGCTTGACTGGAGGTACAGTCAGTGGAAGGAGAGGCATAGTTGGAGGTACGTTCGGTGGAGGGGAGAGGCTTGACTGGAGGTATGGTCGGTGGAGGGGGAGGTATGGTTGGAGGCACGGATGGTGGAGGAGGCGTTGTTGGAGGTACGGTCGGTATAGGGGAGAAGGTTGATTGAAAATATAGTCGGTAGAGGGGAGAGGCTTGACTGTAGGTACGGTCGGTAGAAGGAGAGGCATGGTTTTAGGTAAAGTCAGTGGAGGGGGAGACATGGTTGGAGGCACGGTTGGAATGGGGGCCCGGTTGGAGGTACGGTCGGTGGAGGGGAGAGGCTTGACTGGAGTTACGGTTGGTGGAGGGGAGAGGCTTTACTGGAGGTACAGTCGGTGTAGGGGAGAGGCTTGACTGGAGGTACGGTCGGTGGATCGGAGAAGCTTGACTGAAGGTACGTTATGTGGAGGGGAGAGGCTTGACTGGAGGTACGGTCGGTGGAGGGGAGAGGTTTGACTGGAGGTACGGTAGGTAGAGCGAAGTGGGTTGACCAGAGGTGCTGTCGGTAGATCGGAGAGGTTTGACTGGTGGTACGGTAGGTGGAGTGGAAAGGTTTGACTGGATGTACGGTCGGTGGAGGGGGCATTGTTTGAGGTACGGTCGGTGGAAGGAGAGGCATGGTTTTATGTACAGTCGGTGAAGGGGGAGGCATGGTTGGAGGCACGGTCGGTGGAGGGGGCATGGTTGGAGGTACAGTAGGTGGACCGGAGAGGCTTGACTGGAGGTACGGTCGGTGGATCGGAGAGGCTTGGCCAGAGGTGCAGAGAGGCGGTAGGTGGAGTGGAAAGGTTTGACTGGAGGTACAGTCGGTGGAGGGGAGAGGCTTGACTGGAGGTACGGTCGGTAGAGGGGAGAAGTTTAAATGGAGGAATGGTAGGTGGAGCGGAGAGGCTTGACTGGAGGTACGGTAGGTGGAGCGGAGAGGCTTGACCAGAGGTGCGGTCGGTGGATCGGAAAGGCGGTAGGTGGAGTGGAAAGGTTTGACTGGAGGTACAGTCGGTGGAGGGGAGAGGCTTGACTGGAGGTACAGTCGGTGGAGGGAAGAGGCTTGACTGGAGGTACGGTCGGTGGAGCAGAGAGGTTTGACTTGAGGTTAGGTGGGTGGGGAGTTGTCCTTCCATACTGGGAGAATATGTGAGATGCCACCTCACTCCCCTGCTCTTCCTGCCTTTTTACACGTACACACATGTATACACATGTACACTCATATATACACACGCACCCACATACATACACACGCACACACATGTATACACATGTACATATATGTATACTCGCGTACACATAAGTATATACAATGTAGACAATGTTCTGAAGATTAGAGAATTTGACAACATACAGAAGGCGGTCGTCTTCAATCACAAGAACAAAAGCAACATTCCTGTTAGTAACATAAATCACAGTTGTGGCTTTGTTGCTGAAGATGTGTATCAATGTACACACGTATGTGCAATATACACACGTGTAAGTAAATGAATTGATTTACGTAGGTTAGCAGTTCTCAGCCTGTAACCTGAAATGTGTAAAACAAATCAGAAATTACAAATCCTTGAAAGTACAGGACTAAAGCACTATATCATGTCTTGGCCATAATACCGGCTGGATGGTTATCGTGGCAGGTGTGAGCACCATACCTGAAGATGAATAAGACATGTGCAATACTTGGGTATCTTTGTAAAATCAACCCAGAAGTTATTTGAAGGCGTTGAAACTAAATACAACTAAAGACGAAGTGATGAGTCCTTCAGCTTTGTTAAAACTCTCAATGACCTTAGTCATGATTCATCCAGAATGAGGTCTTGAACACCTTCATCTAGGCGGAGGGACTGATTACTCGTCTTCTACTGTCCCCAGTGTCTATATCTTCCAGTAACCTCGATGTTGAATCGATAATGCCACTGGTTGACGAAACGTCTTCAGAATAAAGTTAACCGGGTGTTGAATCGACTCTGGGATGATGCAGATATCTTAAAATTCCATTTCTCCTGTGTCTGGGATACATCAACCTCAGAAATTATATGTATCTAGTAATAGGAACTTCAGTTCTGCAGAAACGAAACATTTGAAACTCCCGTAGCTCCTGAGTCGTAAGTGGAGTACCTTGACGATTTTTTTTTTCATTTCTTTACTGAAGCTTCCCAGACCAGACCGACACATTACAACACTGCGTAACCCATCCTGTGTGATGAAATATGACAGGAAAACACATCTAGCTAGCCTTCGCTTGTCGCTATGTAACTATCATATAGATAGTGTAGCAGCACAACTGATGCCTCCAACTTTGCTAAAAGAAAATAAACTGTATCAAGAGGAGACAGGAAAAGCGTAAAATTCACAGACAGAACCCAAGGACAACTCTGATACTCCGAATTTAGTCTACGAAAAGATCAACAAACGGCCACGGTCGTTTACAAGGACACAAGTGCAGGTGACTTTTCTGATAATGTGTCTGTCACGTGCTAAGCGGACTGAGGAGAAAGCTTCCACCACACCTAGTTCTGAACGGCCCATACGGGTTTAAAGCTTTACATTAATAACACCCCCACCCCCTTAAAAAAATCGCTGGCTCAAAAGAAGTGCTTTTCCCTTTGGATGGGGAATGTAAAGTATTTATCTCAGAGGGAGGTCGTGTAACCTCTACCATCCGATGTAAACCTACCCGTCTCCCCAGGTACTATACCAGACGGCGACAGCGGCTACGTAGACTCCTGCACAGGAGAAAGAGGTGGATATTCTGCTCTTCACAAGACAACAGTCCCTGCCACAGGTGGGCGCACCCTGGCCCTGGCCACCTCTAGGTGGCCATCTGGAGGGGCAGGAGGAGCCAGTGGTTGTCTAAATGGATGTCAGGGCAACCAGGGAGTTTTCTAAAAGCAGATAGGATGATCCTTGTGGACTGGGGGGCTCGGTCTACCAATAGTACAGTAGTGGAGGTTCCAAGACCTTGCAGCAACTGGGGTCCCACAGCCCGCAGTAATAGCCTATTATGACCATCCGTAGCACACCTCTCTGCTGACCTCTTGCTAACCCATTTTGTTAACGTGTATGTTGTTCAAAAAAGCTGCGTGCCTCATTCCTGAAATTCATCTTGTGAAGTCCCTACACCGCTATACCGAGCTCTTCCAAGACAGGAATAAGCAGAGCCGAACTCTAAGCCACACACCACACAGGTGTGACTCACGAAATCGTAATGCCACGATTGCAAACAAACTCGCACTAGTTTTTCTGGCGACCAAACTTCTGACACAACACCCAGAAGGGGACATGAGGCTTTATGATTACATCCCATCAAGCAATATCAATGTCCAGAGGCAGAGCCTGACAGACCGAATGTAATGACCGGTGAACTGGTACTCATAACACGTCACCTTCCACTGTATCCGGCAGGCCGAAACCACGTGTTTATTGAGCTTTGTCTTCGTTTTCTTTACGCTTTGTTCACCGTAATCACAGCGGCTCAGTATCGTGGTACTGGTTCAAATAACTGGTGAGTATAACAGCTCCGCTTGCCAGCATCGCTGCATGAAGTTGGACTAAAAAAAATTATCACCGGATTTTCTTTACATATTTGGCAAATGTTAGGCTGAAAGACCTCCGTACAACTCTTCTTCGTATCCTAGCAGACAGACTGAAGCCGGCCCGCAGCTAATCTGAGCCAGTCTGATGTCTGTCTGCATCTATGGTGGCTTGTGACAGCTTGCAAGTTATATCTCCGTTTGTATGTTATAAAGCTCTTACAAGGAGTATGAGTAGCAGTAATAGTGATAGTGTCTACTTCCTCTCCTCTACTCCTTATATTCCTTTGCTTCCCCCTCCCTTCCTCCTTCTCTCCCCACCTTCTTTCTGTATGCGCTAAGTTGATAGGAAGACTCTGCCAGACACGAAGAAAGTGTTACAACAGATAGGGAGCTTCAATGCATTTTTATCATTATAAATCTATGACGCAGTTCATCATAGTGAACCTAAGTTTTTATTACACAGTGTACTGTAGAAAATATTGTATAAAAAACATTCCATATATAATGTCAGTTTCCGGGATTTGTTCCGAAACCGGACGTGTATTATTCCTGGTTAGTCAGCGTGGCCAAGAGAGGAAAGTGAGGTGTGTTTTGAGTCAGTACCTGGAGCTCAGCATCTGGAGCAAGATGTCCTAAGGTATCACAGTTTGGTGTTTGTAGGGATGGTGATTTTTTTGTAAGTTTATACCATAGGTTATTTTATTGGTTTAAATGCTCTCGTGTTTACCTGTAAGGCCCTAGTGTGGATGTTGCTGCATCGCTATTGGGCCGTGCGGACGTGCTGCGCAGTAGCTCCTGATTGAGTTGGCTTTTGCGCAGTGTTGACGTGTACTTGGCTCTGTGAAGACCTGTTTGCGCGCTCTCTAGAATTGAAGCAAGATGCCCTCCATCGAGCAACTTTACCAACAGCTTAAGGAAGAACTGAGGTTGGCGAATATGGAAATTCGGCGACTGACCGAGGAAAACAAAAAGATTCGGAGTAGTCCTCCTGTTTTGAGTCCTCAGGTCAAGAAGGGAAACTGGTCAGTGGCTGGACAGCAGGGAAAGAAGTTGACGATCAAGAAGACGAATGGAAAGGTAGAAACGATGAAGAAGAAAGAGACTGCCGTGGAAACTGTTGTGGAAACATCCAATACATTCTCAGTGCTACCCGACGAATGTGAGTTGACTACTGGGAACGACACGACGAAAGACATTAAGGAAGGTAAGAATATTGTTGTTGTTGGGGATAGCCAAGTTAGGTATATGGATAGGGCGTTCTGTTTGAAGGACAGGAGTAGGAGACAGAGAGTTTGCTTTCCTGGGGCTGGGATGGAGGATATTGTTAGCCGTCTGGATGACATCATGAGAGGTAATGGGAGCAATCCTATTATCTGTCTCAGTGCTGGAGGCAACGATGTTGGCAGACGTAGGAGTGAGGACCTGATTAGCAGGTATAGGTCAGCAATAGAAATAATTAGAAGTAAGGGTGGGAACCCTCTCATATGTGGTATTTTGCCAAGGAGGGGAGTTGGAAATGAATGGTTGTCCAGGGCAATTGGTGTCAATTGCTGGCTGGACAAATACTGTAAGGAAAATGCGGTAACATTCATAGACAACTGGGACCTCTTCTATGGCAGAAATGACATGTATGCTAGGGACGGGATTCACTTATCTAGGTGTGGGGTGGGAGCACTGGCAACTGCAGTGGAGGGAGCAGTTAGGACTTTAAACTAGGAATAGTTAGTGGTATGGGTTTTGGCAGGAAAACAGTGAAGTCCCAGTGTAGTAATATTACGAGTTCTAGGGGAACTAGTAATAATAAGAACGAGATAGATATTGAAAAGCCAGGGACCTTGGGTGATAAGGACAGTAATAGGTTTAGTAGAAAAATAGAAATGAGCAGGAAGGGTAAAGAGAAAGGAGAGTCTTTCAATGTTTATTATGCTAATTGCCGTAGTGCTAGGAATAAGATGGACGAGTTGAGATTAGTTGCTAGTGTAGGTAACATTGATGTATTTGCCTTAACTGAGACGTGGTTTAATTCAAAAAGTCGGGACATGCCTGCGGAATGTCATATTCAGGGTTTTAAATTGTTCCAAGAAGATAGAAGTATTGGGAGGGGGGGTGGGGTGGCATTGTATGTCCGAGATCGCTTGAACTGTTGCATAAAAACGGGTATTAAGTCTGAAGTAACACATACAGAGTCTGTTTGGATAGAATTTTCAGAGGGGCATGAAAAACTGATTTTAGGAGTGATATACCGTCCCCCAAACTTAGATAGGGACCAAGGGAAACTACTATGGGAGGAAATTGTTAAGGCCACAAGGCACGATAATGTAGTAATTCTAGGAGACTTTAACTTTAGTCATGTTGATTGGAATTTCTTGACTGGGAATTTAGAATCATACGACTTCTTAGAAGTATTTCAGGATTGTTTTTTGAAGCAGTTTGTGACAGAACCTACAAGGGGAAATAGCCTGCTTGACTTAGTTATGTCAAACAATGAATCCCTTGTTAATAATTTAGAAATTTCAGAGGAACTGGGTGCTAGCGACCACAAATCAATCACATTTAGCATTGAATGGAAGTACGATAGTAGCGATAATTCAGTAACAGTCCCAGATTTTCGCTTAGCAGATTACGATGGGCTTAGAGAACACTTATCATCTGTTGACTGTGGTAACGAAGAGAGCTATCAATATGACAGTTTTCTGAACACTATACATGCTGCTCAAGGAGCGTTTATCCCATATAAAGAAATTAGATCAAATAGAAATGACCCAAAATGGATGAATAATAGGCTCAAATATCTACTAGGGCATAAGAAAGGAATTTATAGGCGTATCAAAAGAGGTGAGGGTCATCTTATGAATCAGTATATTGACATTAAGAGGGACATTAAAAAGGGGATAAGAAAAGCTAAAAGGGACTATGAAATTAAAGTTGCTAGGGATTCTAAAACTAACCCAAAAAGTTTTTTCCAGGTCTATAGAACAAAAGTTAGAGATAAGATAGGTCCCCTTAAAAATAACTATGGGCACCTTACTGACAAAGAGAATGAAATGTGCTTGATTTTAAATAATTATTTTCTCTCAGTTTTTACACAGGAAGACACTAACAATATTCCAGTAATTAATTTTTACAGTGGGCTAGAAGAAGATAAATTATGTAACATCACAGTCACTAGTGAGATGGTTGTGAAGCAGATAGACAGACTGAAGCAAAATAAGTCGCCGGGTCCTGATGAGGTTTTTTCAAGGGTTCTTAAGGAATGCAAAATGGAACTCTGTGAACCATTAACTAATATTTTTAATTTATCTCTTCAAACAGGTGTAGTGTCTGATATGTGGAAGATGGCTAATGTAATTCCTATTTTTAAAATAGGGGACAAGTCGTTACCGTCAAATTATCGCCCAATAAGCCTGACCTCAATTGTAGGCAAATTACTAGAGTCAATTATAGCTGAGATTATAAGAAGCCATCTCGATAAGCATAGCTTGATTAATGATACTCAGCATGGATTCACAAGAGGCCGGTCTTGTCTAACTAATTTATTAACTTTCTTCAGTAAAGCTTTTGAGGCTGTTGACCACAATAAAGAATTTGATATTATTTACTTAGATTTTAGTAAGGCTTTTGATAGAGTTCCGCACCATAGACTGTTAAAGAAAGTGGCAGCTCATGGCATTGGGGGAAAAGTGCTCTCGTGGATCGAGTCATGGCTCACTGACAGGAAGCAGAGAGTGTCCATAAATGGGGTTAAGTCCGAGTGGGGATCTGTAACAAGTGGCGTTCCACAGGGATCAGTCTTGGGCCCGTTGTTGTTTATAATATATATCAATGATCTTGATGAGGGAATTACTAGTGATATGAGCAAATTCGCCGATGACACAAAGATAGGTAGGATAATTGATTCAAACGTAGATGTTATGGAACTTCAGGAGGATTTAAACAAACTCCATTCTTGGTCAGAAAAGTGGCAGATGCAGTTCAATGTAGATAAATGCAAGGTTCTGAAGCTTGGGAGTGCCCATAATCCTAGTACTTATAAGTTAAATGATGTAGAACTTAGCCATACAGATTGCGAAAAGGACTTGGGGGTTATGGTGAGCAGCAACCTTAAACCAAGACAGCAATGCCTAAGCGTACGTAATAAGGCAAATAGATTACTGGGATTTATATCAAGAAGTGTAAGCAACAGAAGTCCAGAGGTCATACTGCAGCTTTATACATCATTAGTAAGGCCTCACCTAGATTATGCAGCTCAGTTCTGGTCTCCGTATTACAAAATGGACATAAATTCGTTAGAAAATATTCAGCGTAGGATGACTAAATTAATACATAGCATTAGAAATCTTCCTTATGAAGAAAGATTGAAGACTCTTAAGTTACATTCACTTGTTAGACGAAGAATGAGGGGAGACCTGATCGAAGTGTATAAGTGGAAGATAGGTATTAATAAAGGGGATATTAATAAGGTCTTGAGGATGTCTCTCCAAGAGAGAACCCGCAGTAATGGATTTAAATTAGATAAGTTTAGATTTAGAAAGGACATAGGAAAGTATTGGTTTGGAAATAGGGTAGTTGATGAGTGGAACAGTCTACCTAGTTGGGTTATTGAGGCTGGGACTTTGGGTAGTTTCAAATCTAGGTTGGATAAGTACATGAGTGGGAGGGGTTGGATTTGAGTGGGACTTTCACATCAGAGCTTATTTCTTGGGTGGCATTGAAAATTGGGCAAATGTTTTGTTAGTGGGATGAATTGTAAAGGACCTGCCTAGTATGGGCCAGCAGGCCTCCTGCAGTGTTCCTCCTTTCTTATGTTCTTATGTTCTTATGAGGCCTGTTTAAGTTTTGGGAGAGTACTAATAAAGCCTGTAGAAAGATGGGGGTCATGGAGCCTCCCTGTTTATAAATGATAGTGTTTTACTATTAGCAGTGTGCTAGCGAGATAATGTGAGTAAAGGTGAAATGATGTGTGATTTTGTATATAGAGTATGTTGTATGCTGTATATGCTAATTATATATATATATATATATATATATATATATATATATATATATATATATATGTGTGTATATATATATATATGTGTGTGTGTGTGTGTGTGTGTGTGTGTGTGTGTGTGAGTGTGTGTGTGTGTGTGTGTGTGTGTGTGTGTGTGTGTGTGTGTGTGTGTGTGTGTGTGTGTGTGTGTGTGTGTGTGTGTGTGTGTGTGTGTGTGTGTGTGTGTTTTGTGCCGAATAGGCAGAACTTGCGATCTTGGCTTAAATAGCAACGCTCATCTTGCCATATAGGACAAGTGAAAATTTGTGTATGCAGTAATTTCGCCAAAATCATTCTGAACCTAACCAAAAAAAAATATATTTGATTGTGTTTGGAAATAAATGGTATAAAATACCGACACAATGGAAATATAAACACATATGCAGTTTAATGTGATCCTTTATTGACAACGTTTCGCCCACACAGTGGGCTTTTTCAAGTCACAAACAGATCAACCTGGGATGGAAGGTACGCGAGTATTTATAGTCAGGTTCAGAATGCTGAGGTCAGGTGGAGAATTCTGCATCTGATGATCTACCGAGTGGGGTTATAGAGTCTAAAATCTTGGGTAGCTTGGAAGGGAGATTGGATAAGTTTGTGAGCAGACCATCTGCAGTGTTCTTCCATTCCTATGCTCTTATGTGGGATAGCGATGAAGAAGTTTCTTGGCAAGTGGTTCAGCTATGTTAGAGAAGTCATTGTTCTGGTTGAAATTGTTGGTTATAGAGATAAGCGATGATTCCAGGATTCTTCGGTATTGAGTGTTGTCTTCTCTGGCGATAAGTCTTGAGTTTCTGTAATTAATTAAATGGTTGTGTGAATTGCACACCATACCCAGCAACCCCAGAATGTACGGCCTGCCAAAGACTCACAAGCCTGGTATCCCATTGAGGCCCATATATTCGGGAATAGGCAGTGCTCCCCACCAACTCTCAGGAATTCTCGCAAAACACCTCTCTAAACTCTTGGGCACTATCAGTCCAGCACATCTCAAACATCTCAATCGCATTCGCAACATCAACATCACAAACAAGAAACTTTCCAGCCTTGACGTAACTTCCCTATTCACCAAAGTACCTACTACACAAGCCATCGATCTCCTGCGCAGCAAAATTGACGATTCACTTGATCTTCCTATTCCAGCCAGCGATTTCATCGACCTTGTTGAACTATGTGTCGGCTTTACTTGTTTCTCTTTCGAAAATCACCTCCTTCAGCAGACTTTTGGACTACCCATGGGTTCGCCACTCAGTGCCGTCCTGGCGAACTTATACATGGAACATCTGGAAGCCGAGCGTTTCTTCGCCATTATTCCTTCGACTGTCACCTGGCACCGTTATGTTGACGACATTCTCCTCATAACTCCCAGACGCTTCAACGTTCAAGCTCTCCAAGACAAGCTCAACCAGGTCGAGCCCACAATCCAGTACACACTTGAAGAAAAAGTCGACAACACTCATCCTTTTCTTGATGTTCTTCTCTGCAAAGCTGACCATGAACTTCGTTTTAAAGTCTATCGAAAACCCACCAACCAAAACGATCTTCTCCACTTCTACTCTCACCACGACATCAAAACTAAACGTGGTGTAACTATAGGCTTCTTCCTGCGTGCACTCAGAATCTGCAGCAATGAGTTCCTTGAGGAAGAATGCACTATAATTGAACAAGTATTTTCTAAACTCCACTATCCTCGTCACTTCATCAGAGACTGCAGACGGCGGGCATTAAACATCTTCAACACACCAAGAGAAACACTGCCGAGAAGAGATACATAGTCCTCCCCACCAACTCCATTGCCAAACATGTTTCCAACATCTTTTCCAATACCTCATTCCAAGTATCTGCCTCCACAACCACGACCATCAAGGACATTACCAGTAATAGACAGGACAAGCTTCCATCCTCTGCAGGGGTATACATAATTCCTTGTAATGACTGCAGTAAATTATACGTGGGCGAAACATCAAGAGAGCTCCAAACACGTATTTCATAACACCAATACGCAAGCAGGTCTGACGATACATGGAATGCCTGTGTACAAAACCGCAATTCACACAACCATTAAATTAACTACAGAAACTCAAGACTTATCGCCAGAGAAGAGAACACTCAATACCGAAGGATCCTGGAATCATCGCTTATCTCTATAACCAACAATTTCAACCAGAACAACGGCTTTTATAACATAGCTGAACCACTTGCCAAGAAACTTCTTCATCGCTATCCCACATAAGAACATAGGAATGGAAGAACACTGCAGAAAATCTGCTCACAAACTTATCCAATCTCCCTTCCAAACTACCCAAGATTTTAGACCCTATAACCCCACTCGGTAGATCATCAGATGCAGCATTCTCCACCTGACCTCAACATTCTGAACCTGACTATAAATACTCGCGTACCTTCCACCCCTGTTTGCGACTTGAAAAAGCCCACTGTGTGGGCGAAACGTTGTCAATAAAGGATCACATTAAACTGCATATATGTTTATTTTTCCATTGATTGTATTTGTTTAGTACTAAATTATTGTAAACGTATTTAAAATATATTTAGTTGGGTTAGGCTAAAATAAATTGCTCTTCTTATAATAAGGTTAGGTAAGTTTTCTGACCACAAGTTGGGAGCTCCAAGTAATTAAACTTATCAGCAGGAGCATACAAGTTAAATATGTTGAGAGCAGAGTTCCCTATGTAAATCCTAACACCGTGGTATTGTAGCCCCTCTGTTTTCTTATGTGCAAGAAGTTGATGGGGAAGAGATATTTTAATATATAGAAAACAAGAGTTAGTAGATTTGAGGTTATATGCAACAAATGATGGCAATTTAGGGGGTTGGAATTTTTCAGGGACTCTGCACTCTTGTAGACACACAACATCAATGGGTTCGGTGGTGACTTTATGATGAAGGTCAGGAAATCTTTTTCTGAGTGATGCAATATTCCAACTTAAAATAGAAAGTTTATACGAGTTTTGTTCCATTAGAGAAGTTCTGAGATATTGCTTAGTTTCTCAACATAATGAATATTTTTTATATAAATAGCTATCATTATCAGTATCAGCATTGTTACCATACTCTCCAGCGCATTTCCTGTTCAGAGTCCTCGTGGGGGTCTTTGTTTACATAGAGCACAACGCTCTTTAATATATGACAGGTGGCACCACCACTCGCTGCCTTGACTCTTATTTTTCTTCGAAATTCTTTTCCGTGGTCTGATGAAGCTAAACTTATGAGAACATTTATAATGGTCAAAATGGATGTTACAGAATCATTCAATACATGCAAGTTGGTAACTCGCCAGAGTTAAAATATGTACTCTAATTATAATTCGTGAGCTATGCTTATTTGTTTGGTAATGTAAGTTTATTTAGGTGCAGATACATATCAGTACAATTATCATATATATATATATATATATATATATATATATATATATATATATATATATATATATATATATATATATATATATATATATATATATATATATATGATAATTGTACTGATATGTATATACAAAGCAGAAGCGTTATAAGAAGAGCAGAGTACATGGAGAGTAAAAGAAAGGTGAAGAGAGTGGTGAGAGAGTGCAAAAGGAGAGCAGATGATAGAGTGGGAGACACTGTCAAGAAATTTTAATAAAAATAAGAAAAAAATTTGGAGTGAGTTAAACAAGTTAAGAAAGCCTATGGAACGTATGGATTTGTCAGTTAAAAACAGAGTAGGAGAGTTAGTAGATAGGGAGATGGAGGTATTGGGTAGATGGCGAGAATATTTTGAGGAACTTTTAAATGTTGAGGAAGAAAGGGAGGCGGTAATTTCATGTACTGGCCAGGGAGGTATACCACCTTTTAGGAGTGAAGAAGAGCATAATGTAAGTGTGGGGGAGGTACGTGAGGCATTACGTAGAATGAAAGGGGGTAAAGCAGCTGGAACTGATGGGATCATGACAGAAATGTTAAAAGCAGGGGGGGATATAGTGTTGGAGTGGTTGGTACTTTTGTTTAATAAATGTATGAAAGAGGGGAAGGTACCTAGGGATTGGCAGAGAGCATGTATAGTCCCTTTATATAAAGGGAAGGGGGACAAAAGAGATTGTAAAAAATATAGAGGAATAAGTTTATTGAGTATACCAGGAAAAGTATACGGTAGGGTTATTATTGAAAGAATTAGAGGTAAAACAGAATGTAGGATTGCGGATGAGCAAGGAGGTTTCAGAGTGGGTAGAGGATGTGTAGATCAAGTGTTTACATTGAAGCATATATGTGTGAACAGTATTTAGATATAGGGAAGTTTTTATTGCATTTATGGATTTTGAAAAGGCATATGATAGAGTGGATAGGGGAGCAATGCGGCAGATGTTGCAAGTACAGTGGAACCTCATATATGTGAAGAGTATTTATATAAAGGTACGGAAGTTTTTATTGCATTTATGGATTTAGAAAAGGCATATGATAGAGTGGATAGGGGAGCAATGTGGCAGATGTTGCAAGTATATGGAATAGGTGGTAAGTTACTAAATGCTGTAAAGAGTTTTTATGAGGATAGTGAGGCTCAGGTTAGGGTGTGTAGAAGAGAGGGAGACTACTTCCCGGTAAAAGTAGGTCTTAGACAAGGATGTGTAATGTCACCATGGTTGTATAATATATTTATAGATAGGGTTGTAAAAGAAGTAAATGCTAGTTAGTTCGGGAGAGGGGTGGGATTAAATTATGGGGAATCAAATACAAAATGGGAATTGACACAGTTACTTTTTGCTGATGATACTGTGCTTATGGGAGATTCTAAAGAAAAATTGCAAAGGTTAGTGGATGAGTTTGGGAGTGTGTGTAAAGGTAGAAAGTTGAAAGTGAACATAGAAAAGAGTAAGGTGATGAGGGTGTCAAATGATTTAGATAAAGAAAAATTGGATATCAAATTGGGGAGGAGGAGTATGGAAGAAGTGAATGTTTTCTGATACTTGGGAGTTGACGTGTCGGCGGATGGATTTATGAAGGATGAGGTTAATCATAGAATTGATGAGGGAAAAAAGGTGAGTGGTGCGTTGAGGTATATGTGGAGTCGAAAAACGTTATTTATGGAGGCAAAGAAGGGAATGTATGAAAGTATAGTAGTACCAACACTCTTATATGGGTGTGAAGCTTGGGTGGTAAATGCAGCAGCGAGGAGACGGTTGGAGGCAGTGGAGATGTCCTGTTTAAGGGCAGAAAATTCGGAGTGTGGAAATTAGGAAAAGGTGTGGAGTTAATAAAAGTATTAGTCAGAGGGCAGAAGAGGGGTTGTTGAGGTGGTTTGGTCATTAGAGAGATTGGATCAAAGTAGAATGACATGGAAAGCATATAAATCTATAGGGGAAGGAAGGCGGGGTAGGAGTCGTCCTCGAAAGGGTTGGAGAGAGGGGGTAAAGAAGGTTTTGTGGGCAAGGGGCTTGGACTTCCAGCAGGCGTGCATCAGCGTGTTCGATAGGAGTGAATGGAGACGAATGGTACTTGGGACCTGACGATCTGTTGGAGTGTGAGCAGGGTAATATTTAGTGAAGGGATTCAGGGAAACCGGTTATTTTCATATAGTCGGACTTGAGTCCTGGAAATGGGAAGTACAATGCCTGCACTTTAAAGGAGGGGTTTTGGATATTGGCAGTTTGGAGGGATATGTTGTGTATTTTTATATGTGTATGCTTCTAAACTGTTGTATACTGAGCACCTCTGCAAAAACAGTGATAATGTGCGAGTGTGGTGAAAGTGTTGAATGATGATGAAAGTATTTTCTTTTTGGGGATTTTCTTTCTTTTTTGGGTCACCCTGCCTCGGTGGGAGACGGCCGACTTGTTGAAAAAAAAAAAAAAAAAAAAACTATACATGTCGTGCCGAATAGGCAGAACTTGCCATCTTGGCTTAAATAGCAACGCTCATCTTGCCATATAGGACAAGCAAAAATTTATGTATGCAATAATTTCGCCAAAATCATTCTGAACCTAACGAAAAATATATATTTGATTGTGCTTGTTTAGTACTAAATTATTTTAAACGTATTTAAAATATATTTAGTTGGGTTAGGTTAAAATAAATTGCTGTTGTTATAATAAGGTTAGGTAAGTTTTCTAAGATTCTTTTGGTGCAAAATTAAAAAATTTTACATTAACATTAATGAAAAAAATATATCTTTAAACGTATAAGAGAAAATTTCAGAAAGGACTTAATTTTAAATGAGTTTTGGCTAATTGACCAGTTTTACATATTCGGCGAGACATATATATATATATATATATATATATATATATATATATATATATATATATATATATATATATCAATTCACCACGCAGAAACAAGCGGGTATATACAAAGAATGATCGCAGTCAGCAGGATTCGAAACTAGTACTGGGAACGGCCAAGATTCCCAGGCAGCGCTCTAGTCAACTCGGCCACACAAATGCCACATAAACTGGGCAGCCTGGTTCACAAACCATGTTTCTTTCCCAGCCCGGGCACGTCAGTGAGCCCACTGACGTAGATAGGACTAACTATCGATAACGAAGTATGTTGATAAATTAGACACATGTGCAACTCTTGGGTATCTTTATTAAGGAAACGTTTCGCCACACAGTGGCTTCATCAGTCCATACACAGGAGAAGCTTGAAGAATAGGAGGAGAATGAGGTAATCAGTCCCTCAACCTTGAGTCGATGTGGTCAGTCCATCAATCTTGAGTAGAATACGGCATATGAGCGGAGAAGGAGCTTATAAACCGTAGGTAGGGGAGGTGCAACAGTCAAACCACACCACTGGAGGGATTGAACCCGCGGTCAGAGTCTCAAAACTGGTCCAGTGGCTAACGCGACGGTCTGGAGTTTTGAGACTCTCTGACCGCGGGTTCAATCCCGCCCATGGTATGGTTTCCTACTGCACATCCGTCGCATAAACACTAGTAAGTAAACTACCAGCTACATCAATTACCTTTAACACAGAGTCTGATAAGTTTCAAACATACTATACCAATAAAGGGGTAACCCCAAACAGTTGTCAACTAGTAAGTGTATCTCATAACTTTATTCAAAAAGAACTAAGCAGGTTAAACCCAACTAAGAGCACTGGCCCTGATAACATCCCGTCTAAGTTCCTAAAAGATGGTGCCTCTGAACTGTCAATCCCTATTGCCCACATAATAAATTTGTCCATCACCACAAATACCGTACCAGAGGGGTTCAAGGAGGCCAGAGTTACTAATATCTTCAAGAAAAATAGTAGGTCTGATGTAAGCAACTATAGGCCTGTTAGTATACCCAGTGTATAATCCAAAATTCTAGAGAGGGCGGTGTATTGTCAAGTAGTTAAGTACCTTAATGATAACAATATTCTCCATAGCTATCAATCAGGCTTTAGAAGATCTTACTCAGCGGACCCCTCCTTAATTAATCTGATGAATTACATGAGAACTGAAATGTCGATGGGGAACCTCATAGGTATGGTAACCTTAGACCTGCAAAAGGCCTATGATACTGTCAACTTCAAGCTATCGGTATAGGTTCTGTAGACTGGTTTAAGTCCTACCTTAGCAACAGGAGACAAATTGTCAAAATCAACAAAACGGAATCAAAACCCCTGCCGATAGCATATGGAGTTCCCCAAGGTAGTATCCTGGGTCCTTTATTAACCCTATGCTATGTTAACAACATGCCTATCAGTGTATGTACTGTATGCAGATGACAGTGCTCTGTTAGTGTCAGGTCAAGATCCAAAAGATACAGCAAATATATTAACACAGGAACTGTAGTCCTACAGCAAATATATTAACACAGGAACTGTAGTCCTACAGCAAATATATTAACACAGGAACTGTAGTCCTACAGCAAATATATTAACACAGGAACTGTAGTCCTTCAGCAAACGGTTATTTTTTTTTTATATTTTATTTAAAACATCATAAATTACAAGGTAGTATAAAATATTAAATACCACAATAATACAGGATCTAGACAAGATTACGAAGAATTATATTACAAGTGCAGGAGAAAAAATTTTGAAACACTCAAAATACATACACACCATGCACTGACACACATTATACAAAATGATAATATATCTGACACATACACACAAAACTGTTGGAGGGGGAACCCCCCCCATGAAAACTCATCTATAAATACAGCCACATCATTTGCACACTTATTGATCACAGCAGTGATCAAACATAAATTTTTGTAACTTTATATATACATGCAACTGTTTATGAGATTTAACTTAAGAACAAAGTCTGGTAATTATCCGTCAACATTACTCTATAACAATAAGCATTACACAAAATTACATAAGCGCATAAAGCATCAACAACTGCAAGATTTTTACAGCATACGTTGCATCAGCAACCAAACTTAATAACATTACAAAAGTGATGGAAAACAAATTATGTAAAAACAAATATAAACCCCATCTAAGAGGAAAGAAATTCCCTACAAAATTACAATAAAAAACTGCGAAAATACATACCAGAAAAATTATCTTTGCAACAACCGGTAGACTAACATGGACAGTGACTTCTATAACTCTTTTTTAATCACAAGGACATATTTTATACAAATCTTGGGCTAATCAAAACCTTGCACACAAAACTTACATGTCAACACAGCACCACGCAGTACATACCTTCCCGACCCTCACATTCCTTCGCAAGTCCTTTACCTCATACACTCTCCCTCCGAAAAACTAATTTCAACCCGCTTATAAAGGAAACCAGTCCTTTACGTATAATTAGCTCGCCAACTGAATGAGGCCATTGACCGTAAGTTTGCAGCAGGTCTCCGGAAAACGTGTCTTCCACTGTCCCCCGTAAATAAGTTTGGTTCTGCAAACCGTTCTATATATGCCCGCCGCAATTGCCCTAATCCTAATTCTTCCTCCTCCCGTGTCCCTCATCCCCCAGGAAATATACAGAAAATCCACCACTACATACATAATCGCCCTTTTCACTTCTCTGGAGACCCCGCGTACTTCTAATGTTAAGGCTCGCAGGGTCCCTACATTACCCCCACCCATCAACCGAAAATCCTTCGCTAACCACACCCTCACCTCCCTCAACTCTTCACAGAAATAAACCGCATGAAAAGCTGTTTCCTGTTCTCCACAGTGATCGCAGGTCTGTTCCCTCACCAATCCCATTGAACACAAAACAGCTTTCGATGCTAATATCCCCATTATAAACCTATATACAAACTCCCGTACTCTCGGCATTAACTTAAGCTTTCGAAAGTCATCCCATATCATACCCCAATCATACAAGGGATAAACCGATACCCCCTGTATGATTTCCGGCCTTCTGCTCATCGTCACCAAACGCCCCACCCTAAGTTTTTCCACCTCCCTAATCAATAACAATAACCTCAGCATATCCTCGCATTCAATTAATTCTTTTCCACTCCACCATCTCCGCACATCATTCATCACTTTCCCCACTCTAACCCCTCTTTCCCCCCCCCCCTCCCTAACGAACCTCTGTTTCACATATAAAGCCTCTCGGCCCCAACGCTAAAAGGCCTACTCCTCCACTGCGTATATTCGACATCACCACCTCCTTGCTTAGCCATGCCCTCCCGAAACCCCAAACATAACGTAATGCCCTCCTCTGAATCTCATGTACGTCTGGAGTCCGCAGTGGATACACCACAGCCATACTCCACACTTTACTATAAACTAATGCATTTACAATTATCGCCCGCTGTTGTAAGGTGACGTCCCCCGCCCGTAAACTCCTTAACCTTTTTACTGCCTTCTCCACCACCACCTCCGAATTCACCTGCCTAGCCTCCCGCGCCTCTGTCATGTATATAACTCCACAAATTTTTAGCCTAGCCACTACTTCCCACCCAAATTCCAACCCCAAGCCCATCCCCACCCAGGCACCCACCTCCAGCAAACTTGATTTTGCTCTGTTCACCCGCATGCCAGATGCCCTCCCCAAAAGCTCCAACACACTTTCCACCATACGCAATCCCTCCACTCTGGCCATGAGAACAGTGGTATCATCCACATACCCCACCACATCTATACACCCATCCTTCTCCCCATTTAAAATCCCCCTCCCCTCAATGAGCCCATAAAATGGATGCTGCATACACGCAAACAATATTTGAGACAGGGGACACCCCTGTCTCAAACCCCTCTCCATCCTTACAGGCCTTCCCAACCTGCCATTAATTTGTACTCGCACCATTGCAGATGAATACATTGTATCAACCCACCTCACCACTCCCATGCCAAAACCGAGATGCAACAAACTAGCCCTCAGAAAGTTTCTATCCACACAGTCGTATGCATTTTCCCAATCAATGCCCAAAAGCCCTCCCCCGCTGCAACCCTCAAAAAAATCCCTAATGCGGCCATGCCCATCTCTCATGCTTCTGCCCGGAACACCCATCTGCCCCTTATGAATAACCCCACCTAACACCTTCTTCATCCTATTGCCCAGTATCTTCGCGAAAATCTTGTAGTCGGCACACAGCGAAATAGCTCTGTACTCACTCAATACTCTTCCCTCTTGCATTTTGCGTACTAATACGACTACACCCGTTCGCTGAGTCTGTCCTAACTGTCCCTCCCGTCGCATACAATTCATGACCCTTACCAGAGAGTACTTAATGTGCTCCCATTGAATTCTATAAAAATCATTTGATATCCCATCTATACCCAGTGCCTTGCCAGTACTCATGTTGAACACAGCCTCCTCAACTTCCCCCATGCTAATCTCACCTCCCATCCCCATGCCTTCCTCTCCACATGACCCTAAACCTCTCCCCCCCACACCTCCCCAATAGCATCGCCCTCCTCCCCCTTTCCCCACTTCTTTTGGAACCAGAAATCAGCATAATTGCTCATGCCTTCTGTAGCATTCAGTACCTGTCCCTTGTGATAACCACCCATATCCTCACTTACCTCCAAGTTTAAAATAGTCGAATCCTTCTGCCTTACCCTAAAACCTCGCAAAACACTTCCCGAAGGTTTATCACCCCACAGCACAGCCTCCATTCCCGCCCTTACATGTACTGCATCAAATCTACCATTATGTAACTCTGCCAACCTGTCCTTGAATTGCACCATGTTTCCATACTGAATTCCTCATAACACCCATTTAGCTGATATTCAAAATAATTTTGCAACCCATACCTCCACCCTGCCTCTTCCCTTCCCTTCCTCTTATAGAAACCTGCTATACCCGGCTTAATGTACCTTTCCCACCATTCTAAGACACACGACTCTACCTCTCTAGAATCCCAAAAAGTTTGCCACCATTTCCCAAAGGCCATACTCACCTCCTCACTCCTCACGAGTCTTGCATTTAATTTCCAAAAACCCGATTGTATCCTAACCATACCTTCCCAATCAAGATCTGCTATAACTGCCCTATGATCAGAAAACCCCATATCAAAAGTCCTGACTCCCAACACACGTACAGCTTCCGTTGCATAGATCCTATCTAATCTTGCAGCATAATCCCGTCTGACAAACGTATACTCAACCTGCCAACCCCCCCTCCCCACAACATCCAAAACCCCCACGTCTCCAAACACATTACGTAACAAGCCCAACATACACCCCGCCCCCCTCGGTTCCACATCCCCCCCCCTAATAACACAATTCCAATCTCCCCCTATTACAGTGACTAAAGGTAAACCCCTTAAATAGTACATCAAAAATTCCCTCACAAAGTTCTCCTTGACTCGTGCGTTGCCATCTGCCGGCATATACACTCCTATAAAACAAACCCTCGTTGCACCCCACTCCCCCTCCATCCTCACGACCCTCCCCCCCTCCTCCCACCACAAAATACGCAATGGACTGGTTTCCTTTACAGCCACAGCAACCCCACCTTTCAACCTCAAAGAGCCACTCACATACAACTTATATCCTTTCAAAGACAACTCACAACCAAACTTATAATTGTGCTCCTGAATGAAACATATATCTACATTAAATCTCTTTAAAAACCATTCCACCCATACTCTTTTAACCTCGGCTCTCAGGCCATTAACATTGATTGTTACAACCTTGAATTATGACAGTAAAGGCGGCTTGCCCCGCCGCCTTGGAATGGCACCCGCGTGACCTGGCTGCAGACTAGAGCCCCATTTGTCACCTTGTCTGTCCAGTCCCCTCCCCCCTTATCCTTTGAACCTTTCAGTACTTCAGCACCGCTACACCCACTCTCCGGGAGATCCAACCTGGGCTTCCAAGACTTCTTCCCAGGTCTCTGCCCTGGCGTTAAGACGTCATCCATATCAAACGTCCCAACTGTTCTCTTGCGTGAACCTCCGTCTCCACATGTAACCTCCTCTTCCATGCACGCTCTGTGCACCTCAGCCACTACCATGTGCTTCTTCCCCTCATTGCACACGGTCTTCCCACGTCCCGATGAGACTGTAGTCTCCTCCAATGAGCGTCCACGCTGCTCATCATCCAGACTCCCCTCCACCTCACTCAGTAAGGTATTCAAAACCTCATCCAACATTCCATCCTGTTGCATTACAGGCTCACCGTCATCGTTCGTCGTCGTCGTCTGCTCAGGCCCCGTCCCCAAAGGTAACGTAGCACATGAGTCCGTCTCCGCCTCTGCTTTATCCACTTCCTCACTCCAACTGCACGATGCCTGCCTTTCGGCCGCATCTGTCTCCTGCACCACAGGACCCAACTGCTGATCCACCGGTGTTGGCATCTGTTCCTTCCGTCCTGGTTTCCTATGGCATTGGGCTGCCATATGGTCAAATGATCCGCACAGCCTACAAGTCCGCCTCTGTCCTGCATAGTATACGTAGACCTGCGTTCGGAACTCTTCCAGTAAAACATACGAAGGAATTGATTGCCGTAACGTCATCTTCAGATTGAAGGATCCCTCGGGCAGTCCCACATAAGGCCCATCCTTCCACACTCCCAATTCCGCTGCATGAATCTTTCCATAACGATGGAAGACCGCAACCACATCATACTCTGTAGCTTCAAAGAGCACATTCCTGAATTTTACGTATGTCACATAGCTGGATACATCATGTAGACATACCTCCACTGCTGCATTCACGGCCATCCTCTTCTCGTGGTACTTGTCAACTATGCTTGAGTAAAATCCAGCTTTTATAAATTTGATGAAAATCCTCGTAACTCCGTTAACAGCCACACCATAAAGCTCTTCATTGGGTATCCCATACACATCACGAATAATCGTAGGGAGTAGCACCTGCATTGTAGAACTGCTTAGGGCCCCACGTACTAATTCCACACAGACAGTATTCACACGTCTGCCATGTCTATCCGCCATGTTGATTGCTCAAAACAGGCAAACTGCGCAAAAAATCAACTGAATTGGGAGCGCCTGCGCAGCACGTCCACTCGGCCCGGAAGCGAAGAGGACAATGACAAACGGTTAGTAGACAACAAACTATCGTTATGCTTCTGAAAAACTGAAGCCATTCTCATTGGCTCGAAACATAAACTGAAAAGGGTAAATAATTTTAATGTCCAGTGTAATGGGGAGCCCATCACTTCAGTTTCCTCAGTAAGATATCTGGGAATCCCTTTTGGCCCATGCATTTCAGGAGAATTGATAGGCAACAGTGTAGTAAAGAAAGCGAATGCCAGAATGAAGTTCCTCTACAGACAAGCACAGTGTCTACCTACTGAGGCTCACAGGACTATGTCTAGCCCTTGTACAATGTCATATGGACTAAGCTTGCTCTTCATGGTAATCTGCCTTGCCAAAAAAAAAAAAAAAAAAAAAAAAAAAAAAAAAAAAAAAAAAAAAAAAAAAAAAAAAAAAAAACCTGAAAGATAGACTGCAAATCACCCAGAACAAAATGGTAATATTCATCCTGGACCTGGGTCCAAGGAAGCATGTAGGCCAGAATGAATTACAATAGGATATGGTGAATACTGAAGACAGAGTAAAACAACTGAAGCTAAATCAAGTTCATAAAATTACTCACAAACAGTGTCCAGAATATCTTGCTGCCAATTTTGTCAAGGTTGGGAACTGGAGCAATCATAGTACTAGCGGGAGAGAGCACAACTTTGTAGTACCCACAGTCAGTGGACAGGCTTTAAACACCTTTTATTGTACAGCAATAAAGGAATGGAACTGTGAGGGAAAAGTTCAATAGATAGGAGTAGCGAGGGAGTGTATAGTAACAATAGTTTCATTGCTGGCTACTTGTTAAGGTAGGGTAAGTCCAGCTCCCGCTATTTCCCCTCCCCCCTTTTTTCCCTCTTCCGGAAAGTGATAGTTTGATTGCCGGCTGCTTGTTAAGGTAGGGTCAGTCTAGCTCCCGCTATCCCTTCCCTTCCCTCTTCCCCCCCCCCCCGAAAGGTGACGGGTGGGGCTCCGGTCAAACAGTAAATCACTCGACTCACAGCTCCCAACACTACTGTAAGTACATGCCTGATCATATTTTAGTGGACTTATTGGTTGAAAGCTTCACTTCTGACCAATAATTAACTTAGACCTTTCATTCTTTATCTGTTAAATGTTTTAATAATCACCACATCTTTTAGGTATTGTACTTATCATGGAGAGTGATTTCTTAAACAGTGGGTAATCTGTCTCTCATTACAGCTTGGAATGACAGAGAGGGTCACCTGCCAACCAAAGAGAAGAATAGAAGGAGACGGACTAACGTCCTGAGACGTCCCATATTTAGTCTACTTACCTGTTATGTAAGCCAACACAGGACCTAACCCCTCATCTTAGCAGTGGAAAAAGCTAGAGAATGTGAGGAAAAAGCTAGAGAACATGAGGAAAAAGCTAGAGAACTTGAGTTAATAGAGAGAGAAAAGGATTGCGAGCTCTAAAAAGCTCGCCTTGAATTAGAGAATAAAAAGTTAACTCTTACACAACAACAATTAGAGGAAGGAGTAATTGAACATCATGCAGCTAGTGCACATATTCCAACACCTAATTTACCTCCCTTCACAGAGGGTAAAGACATTACTTCATACATCATCAGGTTTGAAAATACCGCTACCCTCTGTGAATGGCCTGCTGACACCTGGGCTACCAGGTTAGGAATGTTATTTTCTGGTACAGCCTTGAATATCTATGCAACTTTGCCGTAGGATATCATATGTAATTATAACCTACTGAAGAAGGCAATCCTTAAAGCATATCAAAAAACCACTAATTCTTACAGGAAAGATTTCAGGTATACCACCTTACAGCTTGGCCAGAACTTTCAGCAGTTACAGGTAACACTCTTTCGTTTGTTCGACTTTTGGATAGAGAGTTCAGGAATTGATCACAGTTGTCATTGACCTCATCGCTTTATTGCTGTGAGGTTGTGCTGTGCACACGCTCCTGGTTGAGAGGCCTTCCTGCGCAGATTGATTTTCACAAGATGGCGCAGACTATCAGAAGGCGAGTCAACACTGTGTGCTTTGATTTAGTGTGGGGTGTAGTTACGCCTCAGTCCGCACAGGTGCTTCTACCTTTGATTATTCGTGACACATATGGCATTGCTGATCAAGATTTGTATGGAGTATCGCTCAACGGGGCTTACCGAATATTCGTTAAGCTACGATCGATGGCAGTGTATGAGCGCCTGGTGGAGCAGTATCAAGATGGCTGTGTGGACGTAAACTCGGCAATACGAGTTCGTTTAATTGACGTGTCGCGACACTACACTTGAGTGAAGGTACGTAACGTGCCTTTCGAAGCTGACGAGGCAGATATACGGAACGTTTTTGAACGTTACAGTACTGTGCAGCTGGCAACGGCAGGTACCTGGGTGGATGGGGCATACGCCGGCTGGTCGGAGGGTACGTTCAACCTAAAGATGATGCTGAGGCATCCCATCCCGTCGTTTGTCATCCTGGACGACTTCCGGACGCAAGTGATGGTGTATTATGCAGGGCAGCGCAAGACTTGCAGGCTATGTGGCGCTTATGACCATATGGCAGCATAATGTGAGAGGCAGCAGCAACGACAGGATGCAGACAGAAGGACGGAGCGAGGGCCTGACCCGAAGGCAGAGCCTGCCAGTGGGATGCCTGTAAAGGGCCATAGTTCATCTTGGAGCGAGGAGGTGGAGAGAGAGTTTCCGACGGTGGGGTCGAGCCCATCAATGCCTGTAGGATCTACAGTCTCCGCTTTGGTGGAAGGGGAGACCAAGCTGAGTGGAGGAGAACGAGCAGAGGATGTGGCTTTGGAGCAGTTGACGGAAAGGATTTTGGAGACGAAGAGAGCCGGGGATGATTTACAATCGGTGGTGGGACCAGAGGAGAGTGACGACGAGAGGAGAGACAGCCAGCTGACTGCAGGTGCCTCTTCTACGGGAATGGTGGCCGTGGTCCAGGTGGCGGCGGGGGTGCATTGTGAGGCATCCCCCTACCAGACCATGGATGCAGAGAGTGTTTGGCGGAAGAGGGCGGCAACGCACTCTGATTCCGATGATGTCTTAACCCCGGCTCAGAGACCAGGGAAGAAACCGTGGGCTGACGTGGTGAGTGGAGGCGCCACAGGTGTGTCCGGTCAGGTGTTCGACCGGGGAGGGAATAGAGCTCACTGTGGTGAGCATGGTGGGAAAAGTAGGAAGGCTGGTGACGTGTCTATGAAAGGAGTTACAGGGCAGCGTGTAAAACCCTTCAAGAAGGTTTCAGGTGTATGACTGTGAATGTAAATGGGTTGTGTGAATGTGAAGCGTTTGTCGTTCCAGGGGTTTTTGAGGTGTCATGCCATAGATATTGTATTCATGCAGGAGCATAACTTTAAGGCAGGTCGGGATTTGAATGTGGATGGATATCGTGTGTTTGTGGCATATTCGGACCGTTTGAAAGGTGGGGTTGGAATTCTGATTCGGGAGACGAGACCGTTTGTTGTAATTAGATGTGAGGGAGGAGAGGAGGGTAGGGTACTCCGGGTAGATGGATGGTGGAGAGGTGAGCGACTGGCAGTGGTTTGTGTGTATGCGCCGGCGGAGCGTGATGTATGGGTGAAGAATGAATTTGTGCGTGATGTTTTGGTTTATTATTTGAGATCTCTTCCCTCGGTAACAATCGTGGGTGGTGATTGGAATTGTATAGTACGTAGAAAGGATGTGGAGCCACGGGGGGCAGGGTGTTTTTTGGTTAGCCTAAGGGATCTTTTGCTGGGCGTGGGGTTAAGGGATGTTATTGGAGGTGGGGACCTAATGGTTGAGCATACGTTTCATAGACAGGGATACGCGGCCAGGCTCGATAGGTTATATGTGACGAGAAGTGTGCAGGTGATGTTTGTGCATACGGTGGATGCTGTATACACAGATCACAGAGCTGTTTATACGGACTTGACTTGGGCTAGCTTACCTAAGAGGTATCCAGGGTATTGGAGGCGAGGTTAGATTTTAGGACAATGTGGGAGAATTTGTGGGGAGAGGGTAGGGATGTGGGTGACTTGCTGGGGTGGTGGGATGGGGTAGCTAAGGAGAGGATCCGGCGGTTTTATGTGCGATGGGGAAAGTACCAGGGTTGGATGACGTACGGGTTGCAGCAGTATTTCGAGGGTAGGTTGCAAAGTTGTTATGAGAGGGGCGTGCAGGCAGGGCAGTATCCCATGGAGGAAATCGAGTTGTTAAAAGGGAGGATTCGAGATTTGCAGAATGACAGATTTGATGCGGTGAGAGTGCAGGGTGGAATTGAAGAGGCGGTGTGGGGTGACCGACCATCGGCCTGTGTTTTACGGGGACAGAGGCAGCGACGTATGGCTATGGAAATTGATAGGCTGGTGGTACATGAGGACTTAGGTGGATATAGGGCGGGACATGAATTAAGAACAACGGAGGCAATGAGTGATTACATGGATAGGTAGTTTGGCAATAATTTACTGAGTGTAGGGGTGGATGTGGAGGCTTTCGGGAGGTTGGGGGAGAATGTATCTTGTGTGCTAAGTAGCAGTGATCGCATGGCGTTGGGGGGGGATATTGAAGAAGGGGAGGTGTGGAGGGCTTTGGAGGGGATGGCACGAGGTAAGGCTCCAGGTCTGGATGGCTTGCCCTGAGAGTTTTATGTGAGCCATTGGAATGTGTTGAAGTCCTTCTTAGTAGAACTAATGAATACTATGAAAAGGGAGGGGAGGATGGGCAGGTTGCAAGGAACTGCGGTTGTGGTTTTAGTGCCAAAAGGTAAGAAACAAGACACGGTGCGGGACTTTAGGATAATATCATTGCTGTGTGCTGATTATAAGATTTTTGCAAAAATTTTAGGAAATAGGATGAAGTGTGTGGTGGATAGAGTGGTTGCGAGAGGACAATATGGTGTGTCTGGGAGGACGATGTATGACGGGCATAGTATTATAAAGAATTTTGTGGAAGGGTCGGGAGGGGAGCGGGGGGGGGTGTCTTAGCGTTAGATTGGCAGGCGGCGTATGATAGTGTAGAACGTGAGGTATTGTGGTACATATTAAGGAGGCAGGGTTTTGGGGAGGAGGTGATGCATTGGGCAGAGACATTGTATACAGGTGTGGGAGTGTGTGTACATGTAAATGGGAAGTTGGGGGAGTGGGTATCCATGGGTCTGGGTATTAGGCAGGGTTGTCCCCTGTCTCAATTGTTGTTTGCCTGTTTAACAGACCCTTTCTATAGAAAGGTGGAAGCATGTATGGAGGTGGATTGGGGAGTAGGAAGTGGAGAGCAGGGAATAATAGGGTATGTGGATGACACGACAATACTTGTGCGAACGCAGAGGAGTTTACGTGCGGTTGGAGATGTTATTGATAATTTCGCGGGGGTTACCGGGTTAAGAGTTAATGTGGAAAAATCAAAGTTATTGGTCTTAGGAGATTGGGTGGGAAGAGAGAGTTAGGGAAGGAATGTACGTTGGAATATGGTGGACAGGATAAAAGTGTGTGGAATAGTGTATATGAGTAGTGCGAGAGAGGCGAGGATGGTTAATTCTGGACTTGTTGTGGATCGGATGGTGGGGTGATTGGATGGGTTGAGACCAACTCATTTGACAGTACATCAGTGTGCGATTGTTGTGAATGTGTTGTTATACAGTAAAGTCTGGCACGTGGCTGCGGTATATCCGTTAGCAGGTCCGGATGTTACGAGGCTGTTAAAGAGGGTTTTCCATTTTCTTTGGGGTTCCGGGTGTGAATGGTTGAGTAGGAGTGTGGTTACTTTACCGGTCAACAGAGGAGGATTGGGGTTGATTGATTTACGGTTAAGAGTCAAGTGTATTTATTTGAAGTGGGGGTTACGCCGTGTGCGGGGTCATGCAGGGAGGGGCGTGAATGGCTTGCATGAAGAGGTGCGAATGTGGTGGGGAGGGTCGGAGATGAAGGTGTGTGAAGATGTGTTGCAGGCATTGCTGCATGTATGGGACCCTAATAAAGTTCGAGTGGGTGTTTTAGAGCGTGTTGTAAGGGCGAAGGTAGTCGTGAAGGCTGAGAGTATCTACCCTATGTATGCGTGGAAGGATATATGGGAGAGATTACGGTTGATGCGCTTGCGTCCAAATGTGCGAGAGGTATTTTTCTGTTTTCTCCATGGTATACTGCCGTCGGGTGCTGCACTTAAGGAAAGAGGGTTGATGGTGGAGGGCGTGTGTCGGGTGTGCGGGGATGAGGAGACGGCGTTTCATGTAGTGTATTTTTGTGATAATTTGGGGAGTATCAGGGAATGGATGGGTAAGGTTCTGAGGACAGTGGGAGGAGGCGGGATATCAGTATTGAGGGCGTTAAGTTTGGACGTGGGAGGCGTCGAGGCGCCTGTGCAACGTGCAATCACGTATATAATTGCGGATTTTGTTTTTGTATTCTGGGCGATGAGAAGGAATGGGGATTGGGAGGTGCACAAAAGGGTGTTGGCTGGGACCATTTATAGAACGTTGTGTTATAATCGGGAAATATATGGAAGTCGCTGGGACCAGGCTTTTTCAGCAGGGTACTGTAGTATGAGTGTGAGAGCATTGTTAACGTTGTGAAAGGGGGGTGGGATTGAATTTCAGGGGATGGAACGGGCTTGTCTCCGGGGTTGGGTATGCACAAGGGCTGGTTTACTGTGTGTATCTGTGTAATGTGTGGTTGAGGTAAATGTGGTTGTGTGGTGGATGTGGATGTGGTGGTGCAGTTATATGTGTTATAGATGTCTTAAGTCAGAGTCTACTGCCTTCTTTCTTTGTTGAAGTACTTGATGTACCTTTCGGCTATGGCCTGGCAAACGGGGTTTTATGTGTTTGTACTGAGCATTTTATTGCTATATTATATAATGTGTATAGCCTGTAGATGAGTGCGGAATGCTTATGGCTATTCTAGTTTTGTGGCTGACTCGTAAAACTTGTGGTAAGGCGAGTATGTGTGACTGTAGGGAACTTATGTAATGGGGGGTTAGGTGAGTAAGAGTATGTACTTTGTTTTATCATGAGATTGTGATGTAGGTTCTTTCGTTTATCGATTATTTGTGTTGGTTGTGAGTAACCGATATATTTATATATTTATCATAATATTCTTCTTATTGTATTGTATAGTGCATTGGCAATATGTCCCAGTAATATTATGTAAATAGTGTATACCCGAAGGGATTATGGATTTAATTATATTATTGAACCTGCTACAGGGGTCACCTACATGTTATGTTCTTGTTGTTGTTCTTGTGTACATAGGGTTAAGATTGCCTATCTTTCTTAATGTTATGTTTTGTCACAAGCGATATTTTCTAGTATATTTGTGTAACCTCTTGTGTTTGTTAATATTGTGTTTGTTATTTGCTATTGTACGTTCTGAGAGATTGTGTTTCAAAATGTGTTTATATTCAATGTGTATCAACCCTAGTTTAAGGGGTTTTTATGTTAAGCTATGTATTGTATTTTAAATAAAAAAAAAAATTGATCACAGTTATGAATCTCTTAGAGACTTCATGGTTGCTGACCAGTTCCTGACAGCTCTTCCCCACCAGATAAGAACATTCATTAGAGAACGTAATCTGATTAAAGCTGAGGAAGTTGCTGAGGCCACTGACTTGTATGCTGAGGCTCACAATTCCTATAAAGACCTAAAGGGATCGAACCCTAAGGGCAAGGGTCATCAGACCTTAAGAAATCAAAGCCTCTAGTGGAAAGTAAAGTAACTTCTTTTATTCCTGTTTGTCATTTGTGTGGTGTTAGGGGACATAAACGTCCAGATTGTCCTTCTAAGAAGGTCCAAAAAGTTGGAAGATGTTTTGTTGATGGTAATGACCAAGCACCCTTCTGTTCAGGAACAGTTAATGGTATAAAAGTCTCAGATATATTACGTGACACTGGATGTATGTGCATCGTAATTTCGGACGAACTGTTCCCTTACTTTAAAACCTCTCGTGTGTCCTCTATTCTTTCAGATTACTTGGGTCGTGAAAATACTTTCCCTACAATACGTTGTTACTTGAAAACTAAATGGTTCACCGGTTGGACTAATGCGGTACTAGCCCCAATTACTTGTTCTATAATAGTGGGTAACATTAATGGTGCCGTTCTTCCTTCAGAGGCGGATCTTTCGTCACCACCCGTGGATCTAAGTTTTCCAGCTCTTCCTCCTTGCAAATTAAATAAGCCCCTTAACAATTCCGCACCGGAAGCTGCACTGTCTCGTACTGTTCATTTGGGGTGGAAACAGATGATACTGCTCTCGATAGTGAGGTAGCAGGATCACCTGTCCACTCGTCAGGTGAAAGTAAGGGTATTGCCTCCGGCACTCTCAATGTCTTGACTAGGGCTCAGACCATAACACTGGCTTCTCCTACCTCCTTTCCTCCCACCGTGAGTCCTTTTATTTTCCCAGATTTTATGTCCAAGGATGACTTTGTCAATATACAGCGCGATTGCCCTTCACTTTGGGATTGTCATAATCAAGCTTTTAACAACAAAGTTATCCATGGGAGATACGTATCTCATAAGTTTGAATATATTAATGGTATCTTACATAAGTCTGTATTTAAATCTCATTCTTCAGCGATAGATTATTCCCTACTTGTTGTTCCTAAACCATGTCGAGAGACTGTTCTTCAAATGGCTCATGATTTGCCAGTGACCAAACACTTGGCCCATCGTAAGACGTGGCATAAGCTCAAACACACTTATTTTTGGCCAAGCATGTACTCTCAAGTTACAAAGAAGTATAGTTCTTGCAATAGGTGTCAAGTGCTTAATGCACAAAATACACACACTCCTAAATCCTGCATATTTATTAAATCTAAAACTTCCCTCCTGCAGAAACGAGATACTCCACCATAGAAAAGGAATGTTTGGCCCTTGTGTGGGGTATCTCCAAACTTAAATTTTATTTGCTGGGAAAAGAATTCATTTTAGAAACGGATCA
The DNA here is from genome assembly GCF_038502225.1 of Cherax quadricarinatus. Lineage (NCBI taxonomy): Eukaryota > Metazoa > Arthropoda > Malacostraca > Decapoda > Parastacidae > Cherax > Cherax quadricarinatus. Next base: position 44,436,288 of record NC_091297.1, read on the forward strand.
CAAACCTTTGATATACCTAGAAACTTTTAAGAGAACCAACAGTCGCCTCTTGAGGTGGACATTGGCACTCCAGGCTTTTAAGTTCCATATTGTGTATATCAATGGTTCATCCAATTATTTCTCTGACTGGTTAAGTCGTGACAGTCAGTAGAAGATTTATTGCCTTACGCGACTTCCACATGTTAGAACTTTTTCCTCGCCTATTCTTCTTACACTCCTTGACTATAAGTCTTGTTATGGGGGAGTGTGAGGGAAAAGTTCAATAGATAGAAGTAGCGAGGGAGTGTATAGTAATAATAGTTTCTTTGCTGGCTACTTGTTAAGGTAGGGTAAGTCCAGCTCCGGCTATTCCCCCTCCCCCCTTTTTTCCCCCTCCCCCCTTTTTTCCCCCTCCCCCCTTTTTTCCCCCTCCCCGAAAGTGATAGTTTGATTCCCGGCTGCTTGTTAAGGTAGGGTCAGTCTAGCTCCGGCTATCCCTTTCCCTCCCTCTTCCCCCTTCCCAGAAAGGTGACGTGTGGGGCTCCGGTCAAACAGTAAATCACTCGACTCACAGCTCCCAACACTACTGTAAGTACATGCCTGATCATATTTTAGTGGACTTATTGGTTGAAAGCTTCACTTTTGACCAATAATTAACTTAGTCCTTTCATTCTTTATCTGTTAAATGTTTTAATAATCACATCTTTTAGGTATTGTACTTATCATGGAGAGTGATTTCTTAAGCAGTGGGTAATCTGTCTCTCATTACAGCTTGGAATGACAGAGAGGGTCACCTGCCAACCAACGAGAAGAACAGAAGGAGACGGACTAACGTCCTGAGACGTCCCATATTTAGTCTACTTACCTGTTATGTAAGCCAACACAGGACCTAACCCCTCATCATAGCAGTGGTAACGAACCTGTTTTCCTGTCATCTGAAGTAATTACACACGGCTATATTCTGTGAAGAACGAGCCAGTGGTGGTCACCAACACCTGCTACCCCCCCCCCCTCACATCAGCAACAGCTATGATTTCAACAACACTTAGTGTCACCAACACCTGACACCCCATTACAACGATATACCTATTTTAGCGTTGAGTTCAAATGTAATTTTATTCATTTCATTTTTCTTTCAATTAGGATACCCATTCATGTTTTATTGTTTTACATTTTCCGTTTCTAAATAATAAAGTGTTTATCATTGTCTGTTATTATTTCTTTTTCTATTCATTAATTTTCCTGAGGAGCCAGCCTTTGTAATACTGACTGAAGTTGTTACAGGGCTGAGTAAGCCTTCACAGGAACAGACTGCCTTCACATGTCAAAGCCAGTCATAGCATGAACCAGTTCATGAGGAGTGCCAAAAGGTGCCTGACGAATGTAGCTACAGAAAAGGAAGGGAATGATTTTTTATTTTTATAGCTAACACACGTGTAATTTTACCTTATTCCTAGTAATGACCCTCGTATTATAGATAGTCTTAATGACCCTCGTGTAGTAGTCTTAATGACCCTCGTGTAATAGATACTCTTAATAGAATGGTAATAAGATATTAACTCCTTTTACAATATTAATAATAATAAGATATTATCTCCTTCATATTATGAAAATAAGGTAAAAGGACCCCAATGGAAATAAGTCACTCTGTCCGACTTTTTTGGGTTATCCCAGGTTCTCTACACACTTGGAACCTCACGCTGAGGTCAGTGGTCACGTGTGGTCATACCTGTCCTGAGCTGTCTTGGTATTAGAGTGGGGTGTTACCAAGCACCATGGTTTGTTGTTGTGTTTTAGAATCTCAGGTTAAAGTTTTGAAGAAGGTGGTTCTACTTCTTCAGGAGGAAAATAGGAGACTGAAGCTTCACCTAGATGTGTTTCGAAGCGAGTGTGAGATAGTTGGTGCTGGTAAGGAGGAAATGCTTACCACCAGTGAGAGTGACAGCCGCTTTAAGTGACAAGTGGTTCACAGTTCAGGAAGAAGGAAGATAAGGAGGGTTAATAACGAAGATATGAAGGTAGGAAATCGATTCTCTGTTCTCCAAGACGAGTGTACTTCAGTGGTTAGTGAGGTTAAAGGTACCTCTGACTCCCCTGCTAATCAAGGCAAGAATATTCTGATTGTGGGAGACTCTCAGGTAAGATATATGGACCATGCTTTTTGTAACAGAGATAAAAAAAGTCAGACAGAGTGTGCCTCCCAGGAGCTGGTGTTGGTGACATAGTCAGCAGGTTGGTTAATATTATGTCAGGTAATGAGAACAAGCCAATTATCTGTTTTAGTGCTGGTGGAAATGACATTGGGAAGGGCAGGAGACAGGAGCTGCTGGATAAGTACAGATCAGCCATAGAAGTAGTCAGATCTAAGGAAGGGATCCCTATCATATGTAGCATCTTGCCTAGAAGGGGAGAGGGCAATGAATGGATGTCTAGGGCAATGGGTATAAATTGCTGGCTAGACAGGTATTGCAAGGAACTTGCAATCCCATTCATTGATAACTGGGACAAATTCTATGGCAAACATGATATGTATGCAAAGGGATGGGGTTCATCTCTCTGGGGTTGGAGTGGTTGCCTTAGCCAATTCGATTGAGGGGGTAATTGTTGACTTGTCTAGGACTTTAAACTGATAGATTATAGAGGTATGGGTGTTTGTGGGGAAACAATCAGGCTGCAGTATTAGGGTTAAAAACAGTAGTTATTACCGAGATACCTCAGGGATATGTTTAAAAGACAATATTCAGAATTATGCTCCTAAGAAAGGCAAAGCAACTGATCAACAAAGAAAGAGAGATAGTAGAGGGCAACGAGTGACTAGCTCTCTTAAGGTTTACTATACAAATAGTAGGAGTCTAAGAAATAAGAAAGATGAGCTAAGATTACTTGCAAGTGCAGGTAATATAGATATTATTGTTATAACTGAGACCTGGTTCAACTTGAAGGATAGAGAAATGCCTCCTGAATGCAGCATAAAGAGTTATCCATTCCACACTGATAGGGTCAACAGGAAGGGTGGTGGAGTGGCGATGTATGTCAGAGATAAATTGTCAGAGATAAATTGTTGTGTTAGACATGATATAGAGTTGCACATGTGTTTAATTTATCAAGAATATTATTATTATTATTATAATCAAGGGGGAAGCGCTAAACCCGGAGGATTATACAGCGCCTGGGGGGGGGATGTGGAAGGCATTCAGGCTTAATTCGGGGAACTGGAGCACAGATCCAATTCTCTAAATCAAGAGCCCCTCACCAACATCAAGGAACCTTCCTTGAGGGGTTATCAAGAATAGAAACATCGGACACAGAATCTGTTTGGCTACAGTTTCTCGAGGGGTATGAAAAATTAATTTTGGGTGTGATATATAGGCCACCAAACCTTGATAGGGAGTCCATTAAGCTGCTATAGGACAAAATTTATAAAGTGTCTAGATATGAAAATGTTGTGTTAATGGAGGATTTTAACTTTAGACAAATTGATTGAAACAATTTGACAGGAAATCTTGAGGCCAATGACTTTCTTGATACATTTCAGGATTGCTTTTTAAAACAGTTTGTGACAGAACCAACTAGAGGAAACAATCTGCTGGACTTGGTTCTTGCCAACAAAGATTCACTAATTAATAATCTTGAGGTTAATGATGAGCTGGGGAGAGTGATCACAAATCACTTAGTTTCAATATATCATGGAATTACCCAGTAAACTGCAATAAAGTCTGTCCCAGACTTTCGATTGGCTGATTTCATGGGACTGAAAAATTACCTGGATGGGCTAAATTGGGATGTCCTGACTATGGGTCAGGTAGCTGGTGTTGGTTGCCAATATGACGTTTTTAAGAGCATAGTTCTAGCTGCCCAGACAACTTTTGTTTCGAGTAGAGAAATTAGATCTAACAAAAATAATCCCAAATGGATGAACAGTAAATTAAAATACCTCATTGGTCAAAAGAGAGGCATATATAGGCGTATCAAAAGAGGGGATGGGCAGTTAAGAAATAAATATATTCAATTAAAGAGAGAAATAAAAAAAGGAATAGGAAAAGCAAAAAAAGGGATTATGAGGCTAAGGTAGCAAGGGATTCGAAGACTAACCCAAAAGGGTTCTTCCAGGTATACAGAAATAAGATTAGAGACAAGATTGGCCCACTTAAGAGTAACTCAGGTCAGATCACTGAGAGTTATAGGGATATGTGTGAAGTTTTCAATTCTTACTTCCTCTCGGTTTTTACTCACGAAGATACTAGCGAAATTCCAGAAATAATAAATTAGTAGAATATGACGATAAAAAACTATGCAAGATTGCAGTAACTAGTGACATGGTCCTCAGACAAATAGAGAAATTAAAACCTAAAAATCCCCAGGTCCTGATGAATTGTTTGTAAGGGTTTTAAAGGAATGTAAAGAGGAAATTTGCAAACTTTTGGCTAATCTTTTCAACATATCACTACAAACTGGCATAGTACCTCATAACTGGAAAATGGCAAATGTAATACCTATTTACAAGGCAGGTGACAGGTCCTTGGCTTCGAACTATAGACCAATAAGCCTTACCTCCACAGTGGGAAAATTTATGGAATCAATAATTGCCGAAGCAATTCGTAGCCATCTTGATAGGCATAAATTGATAAATGAATCTCAACACGGTTTTACTAATGGGCGTTCCTCTCTTACGAATTTACTAACTTTTTTCACTAAGGTGTTTGAGAAGGTAGATCATGGTAATGAATATGATATTGTGTATATGGACTTCAGTAAGGCTTTCGATAGAGTTCCACATGGAAATATAAACACAAATGCAGTATAATGTGATCCTTTATTGACAACGTTTCACCCACGCAGTGGGCTTTTTCAAGTCACACACGGATCTACCTGTAGATCCACACACGGTAGATCCGTGTGTGACTTGAAAAAGCCCACTGCGTGGGTGAAACGTTGTCAATAAAGGATCACATTATACTGCATTTGTGTTTATATTTCCATTGTGTCGGTATTTTATACCATTTATTTCCACAGAGTTCCACATCAGAGATTTTTGAGGAAACTTAAGGCACACGGAATAGGAGGAGAAATTTTTTCCTGGGTAGAGGCATGGCTGACAAATAGACAGCAAAGAGTTTGCATAAATGGGGAGTAATCAGAGTGGGGACACGTCACAAGCGGTGTTCCACTGGGGTCAGTGTTGGACCCCTTGTTGTTTACAATTTACATAAACGATATAGATGGGGGAATAAATAGCGACATAGCTGATGACACCAAAATAGGCCGTCCATTTTTTTCTATTGAGGACATTAGTGCACTGCAGGATGATTTGAATAGACTGATGCAGTGGTCGGAGAAGTAGCAGATGCAGTTTAATATAGACAAATGTAAAGTGCTAAATGTTGGACAGGAGAATAACCATGCCACTTAAAAAAATGAATAGTGTAGATCTTAAAACTACTGATTGTGAAAAGGATTTAGGAGTTCTGGTTAGCAGTAATCTGAAACCAAGACAATAGTGCATAAGTGTTCGCAATAAAGCTAACAGAATCTTTGGCTTCACATCAAGAAGTATAAATAATAGAAGTCCTCAGGTTGTTCTTCAACTCTATATATCCTTGGTTAGGCCTCATTTAGATTATGCTGCACAGTTCTGGGCACCATATTACAGAATGGATTTAAATGCTCTGGAAAACGTACAGAGGAGGATGACAAAGTTGATCCCATGTATCAGAAATCTTCCCTGTGAGGATAGACTAAGGGCCCTGAATCTGCACTCTCTAGAAAGGCATAGAATTAGGGGGGGATATGATTGAGGTGTATAAATGGAAAACAGGAATAAATAAAAGGAATGTAAATAGCATGTTGAAAATATCCAGCCAAGACAGGACTGTTAGTTTAATATGTTTATTATGCACCCCATACCCATCCTGTGGGCGGTAGTCAAAAGATTACAGAGGTACATAATGGGTCCAGGGACTGGGCCTCAAAGTTTTGATAGCTGAGCAAGCCACAGAGGCAATGAACTCACAATTTACAAAGGTAATGAACTCACAATTTACAAAGGTAATGAACTCCAGGTAGGTCTAGTCACAATCATTACAAGTTACAAAGGTATTTACAGATTACAGAGGTACACAATGGGTCCAGGGACCGGGCTCCAAAGTTTTGATGGCTGAACTAGGTACAAGGTAATGAACTCACAAGTTACAAAGGTAATGAACTCACAAGTTACAAAGGTAATGAATACTGTAAGAATGGTTACTTACGTTTATACATGGCTGCAATCATGAACAAATTTTAGAGTAATGAGCAATTCACACTTCCACACCCGGTCACAACTGTAGTGAGTTATTGGTGCAAATGTTGATTGCTGAGTCTCTCTCTCTCTCTCTCACACACACACACACACACACACACATACAAATTCATACACACACACACATAAACACACACACACACACACACACACAAACTCATACACACACGCACACACACTCATACTCACACACACTCATACACACACTCACACTCATACACACACACACTCATACTCACACACACACACACACACACACACACACACACACACACACACACACACACACACACATGCACACATGTGGTAATGCTTTATTTACAGCTAGCAAAGTCAGGGTATTTCTCCAGAATGGTCTGTAATATACCACTGTGGATAAAATACTTAGCCATTTCTTGAACACTTCTGAGTGAGTTGTTTCTAAATTCATTAATTTTATCGCACTCCAGTACATAATGACGCAGGGTGTGACAATAATCCATCTGGCAAAGTTTACATTTCGTTTGGTCTACATCTGGTGGTGGTGATTTAACCTGCCAAAGATACTTGTAACCCAGCCGGAGCCGGGCGGTAGTGACATCCAAGAGTCTGCTTATTTTGTTGGATGCACCATAGACATGTGGCTCCTCCTGCATGATAGAATGATGATAGATGGACTCACTGGTGTCAATCTCCCTGAGCCTTAAGTCCATAAAATTCAGCTGAAGTTCTTTTCGTATTATTGTTCTCAAACTACTACCTGACAAGCCAAGATTGTAATCTACTCCCTCTTTGAAAGCATACAGCTTAGCCAATTTATCAGTTCTATCATGCATCTGAAGACCAATGTGAGATGGAATCCACAGCATGTGCACTCTGACTCCACTGTCCACAATCCTACCATACCTGTGTCTGGCTTCTGACACAAGCATGCCACAATTTATGCTTAATGAGTTGAGAGCATTTATGGATGACAGAGAATCAGTTACAATTAAACTGTCAATCTTTGATACATAGATGCATTTCAGTGCAAGGAGTATGGCAAACAGTTCTGTCTGAAGGGTAGAGGCCCAATTATTGATGCGTGCTCCAATTTCTTTAAGAGAGCCATCACTCTGTACGACAACAGCAGCACTACCAGCTGCACCAGTGGATTGGTGAACAGAACCATCAACGTAAATAATTTGCGAGAGTGTGTGCTGTGTGACTAAGTTATCAATACAGCTTAAGGCCTCATGTTTGGCTTCAAGGCGAAGTTTTGGTTGTGATTTAAGAAGTAGTTTGGGGGGAAATGGAGGAATGGTAGTTTGGAATGGGGTAATATTCCATGGAGCGGAGAAGTGCCGCTGTTGCCTTACTTGACATAGATCATGTATCTGATTCATGCGGAGGTCGGTTCCAGTCTTTTCGATCCATCTGGAGGAGTGTTCACCAGTGCTGAGGAAAGTTTGGAGGGCTTCTGTGCAGGGGTTTGAATGAGCTTGCCTGAGCATATTAACCCCAATTAGGATATTTCTTTCAGTAACACGATCTCTGATGCTTGGAATATCAAGTTCTTTTTGCATATTTAAAATTTTGGCAGTACGAGGGCATCCTAGGATGATCCTCATTGCTTCGTTCTGCAGTTTTTCCAGCCCTCCAAGCTTCCAGTCAGACACAAGAGCAAGTAGTGGCGCAGCATAATCAACCAATGATCTAATATAAGCAAGATACATCATTTTCACAATTTTAACATTAGCACCATACCTGGGGTGAAGCCCTGCCACAACTCTAAGTGCTCTTAGTCGTTCTTTGTATTGGCAACAAAGTCTTGTTACAACAGGTCCAAGTAGTGGAACCTCAAAGCCTAGATACCTGTATCTGCTTACATATTCTAGAAGAGACCCATCATGCAATTGGATCTGACGAACTGTGCCTCTCTGTCGAGGAGGACGCCTATTGAGTATCTTTGTTTTATCAGTAGAGATTATCAACCCCAGGTCCTGACACGAGGCTAGTACATGATTAAGAATGTTTTGGGTGTTGGAGAATCCGGTGGTGTGAATCATTATATCATCAGCAAAACTAATCACATAATTATGGGGCTGACTAGGCATAGCATTAAGTAATGCATTAATTAGAATATTGAACAGTGTGGGACTGAGCACACCTCCCTGTGGGGTTCCTAATTCAAAGTCTTTAGTTACACTTCTATGTCCCTGGAACAACACAGACGATTTTCTGTTGGACAGGTAGCCTTTAATCCAGCGGAGAAGCCATCCTCCAACATCCAGGACTGGCAGTAATGTTTTCAAGTTGGAAAAGTTCAGATTCAGGAAGGACATAGGAAAGCACCGGTTTTGTAATAGAGTTGTGGAAGAATGGAACAAACTCCTGGGTACCATAACTGAAGCTAAGACGTTGTGTAGTTTTACAAATAGGTTGGATAAATACATGAGTGGGTGTGGGTGGGTGTGAATTAGACCTGACTAGCTTGGGCTACCAGATCTGGTGCCGTGCTCCTTCCTTAAGTGGAACCTGACTAAGTGGTCATTGTTCTAGGCCGGTGGCTGGCATGAACCTGCTTCACATGGGTCAGTAGGCCTGTTGCAGTGTTCCTTCTTTCTTATGTTCTTATGCTGCTATATATGATAATCTATGTAACTGTATTTGTGTATACCTGAATAAACTTACTTACCCCTGTGGGTTTTCTTCTATTTTCTTTCTAGTTCTTATTCTTGTTTATTTCCTCTTATCTCCATGGGAGTGTGGAACAGAATTCTTCCTCCGAAAGTCATGCGTGTTGCAGGAGATGACTAAAATGCCGGGAGCAAGGGGCTAGTAATCTCTTTTCCTGTATACATTACTAAACTTAAAAAGAGAAACTTTCGATTTTCTTTTTGGGCCACCCTGCCTCGGTGGGATACGGCCAGTTTGTTGAAATGTATATATATATATATATATATATATATATATATATATATATATATATATATATATAGGTATATATATATATACCTATGGTAGTAGGTTGGTAGACAGCAACCACCCAGGGAAGTACTACCGTCCTGCCAGATGACTGTGAAACAGAAACCTGTAACTGTTTTGCATGATGGTAGGATTGCTGGTTTCTTTTTCTGTCTCATAAACACGCTAGATAACAGGGATATCTTGCTACTCCTACTTACACTTTGGTCACACTTCACAGACACGCACATGCATATATATATATATACATCTAGGTTTTTCTTCTTTTTCTAAATAGCTCTTGTCCTTCTTTATTTCTTCTATTGTCCATGGGGAAGTGGAAAAGAATCTTTCCTCCGTAAGCCATGCGTGTCGTATGAGGCGACTAAAATGCCGGGAGCAATGGGCTAGTAACCCCTTCTCCTGTAGACCCTTACTAAAAAAGAGAAGAAGAAAAACTTTATAAAACTGGGATGCTTAAATGTGCGTGGATGTAGTGCGGATGACAAGAAACAGATGATTGCTGATGTTATGAATGAAAAGAAGTTGGATGTCCTGGCCCTAAGCGACACAAAGCTGAAGGGGGTAGGAGAGTTTCAGTGGGTGGAAATAAATGGGATTAAATCTGGAGTATCTGAGAGAGTTAGAGCAAAGGAAGGGGTAGCAGTAATGTTAAATGATCAGTTATGGAAGGAGAAAAGAGAATATGAATGTGTAAATTCAAGAATTATGTGGATTAAAGTAAAGGTTGGATGCGAGAAGTGGGTCATAATAAGCGTGTATGCACCTGGAGAAGAGAGGAATGCAGAGGAGAGAGAGAGATTTTGGGAGATGTTAAGTGAATGTATAGGAGCCTTTGAACCAAGTGAGAGAGTAATTGTGGTAGGGGACCTGAATGCTAAAGTAGGAGAAACTTTTAGAGAGGGTGAGGTAGGTAAGTTTGGGGTGCCAGGTGTAAATGATAATGGGAGCCCTTTGATTGAACTTTGTATAGAAAGGGGTTTAGTTATAGGTAATACATATTTTAAGAAAAAGAGGATAAATAAGTATACAAGATATGATGTAGGGCGAAATGACAGTAGTTTGTTGGATTATGTATTGGTAGATAAAAGACTGTTGAGTAGACTTCAGGATGTACATGTTTATAGAGGGGCCACAGATATATCAGATCACTTTCTAGTTGTAGCTACACTGAGAGTAAAAGGTAGATGGGATACAAGGAGAATAGAAGCATCAGGGAAGAGAGAGGTGAAGGTTTATAAACTAAAAGAGGAGGCAGTTAGGGTAAGATATAAACAGCTATTGGAGGATAGATGGGCTAATGAGAGCATAGGCAATGGGGTTGAAGAGGTATGGGGTAGGTTTAAAAATGTAGTGTTAGAGTGTTCAGCAGAAGTTTGTGGTTACAGGAAAGTGGGTGCGGGAGGGAAGAGGAGCGATTGGTGGAATGATGATGTAAAGAGAGTAGTAAGGGAGAAAAAGTTAGCATATGAGAAGTTTTTACAAAGTAGAAGTGATGCAAGGAGGGAAGAGTATATGGAGAAAAAGAGAGAGGTTAAGAGAGTGGTGAAGCAATGTAAAAAGAGAGCAAATGAGAGAGTGGGTGAGATGTTATCAACAAATTTTGTTGAAAATAAGAAAAAGTTTTGGAGTGAGATTAACAAGTTAAGAAAGCCTAGAGAACAAATGGATTTGTCAGTTAAAAATAGGAGAGGAGAGCTATTAATTGGAGAGTTAGAGGTATTGGGAAGATGGAGGGAATATTTTGAGGAATTGTTAAATGTTGATGAAGATAGGGAAGCTGTGATTTCGTGTATAGGGCAAGGAGGAATAACATCTTGTAGGAGTGAGGAAGAGCCAGTTGTGAGTGTGGGGGAAGTTCGTGAGGCAGTAGGTAAAATGAAAGGGGGTAAGGCAGCCGGGATTGATGGGATAAAGATAGAAATGTTAAAAGCAGGTGGGGATATAGTTTTGGAGTGGTTGGTGCAATTATTTAATAAATGTATGGAAGAGGGTAAGGTACCTAGGGATTGGCAGAGAGCATGCATAGTTCCTTTGTATAAAGGCAAAGGGGATAAAAGAGAGTGCAAAAATTATAGGGGGATAAGTCTGCTGAGTATACCTGGTAAAGTGTATGGTAGAGTTATTATTGAAAGAATTAAGAGTAAGACGGAGAATAGGTTAGCAGATGAACAAGGAGGCTTTAGGAAAGGTACGGGGTGTGTGGACCAGGTGTTTACAGTGAAACATAAGTGAACAGTATTTAGATAAGGCTAAAGAGGTCTTTGTGGCATTTATGGATTTGGAAAAGGCGTATGACAGGGTGGATAGGGGGGCAATGTGGCAGATGTTGCAAGTGTATGGTGTAGGAGGTAGGTTACTGAAAGCAGTGAAGAGTTTTTACGAGGATAGTGAGGCTCAAGTTAGAGTATGTAGGAAAGAGGGAAATTATTTCCTAGTAAAAGTAGGCCTTAGACAAGGATGTGTGATGTCACCGTGGTTGTTTAATATATTTATAGATGGGGTTGTAAGAGAAGTAAATGCGAGGGTCTTGACAAGAGGCGTGGAGTTAAAAGATAAAGAATCACACACAAAGTGGGAGTTGTCACAGCTGCTCTTTGCTGATGACACTGTGCTCTTGGGAGATTCTGAAGAGAAGTTGCAGAGATTGGTGGATGAATTTGGTAGGGTGTGCAAAAGAAGAAAATTAAAGGTGAATACAGGAAAGAGTAAGGTTATGAGGATAACAAAAAGATTAGGTGATGAAAGATTGAATATCAGATTGGAGGGAGAGAGTATGGAGGAGGTGAATGTATTCAGATATTTGGGAGTGGACGTGTCAGCGGATGGGTCTATGAAAGATGAGGTGAATCATAGAATTGATGAGGGAAAAAGAGTGAGTGGTGCACTTAGGAGTCTGTGGAGACAAAGAACTTTGTCCTTGGAGGCAAAGACGGGAATGTATGAGAGTATAGTTTTACCAACGCTCTTATATGGGTGTGAAGCATGGGTGATGAATGTTGCAGCGAGGAGAAGGCTGGAGGCAGTGGAGATGTCATGTCTGAGGGCAATGTGTGGTGTGAATATAATGCAGAGAATTCGTAGTTTGGAAGTTAGGAGGAGGTGCGGGATTACCAAAACTGTTGTCCAGAGGGCTGAGGAAGGGTTGTTGAGGTGGTTCGGACATGTAGAGAGAATGGAGCGAAACAGAATGACTTCAAGAGTGTATCAGTCTGTAGTGGAAGGAAGGCGGGGTAGGGGTCGGCCTAGGAAAGGTTGGAGGGAGGGGGTAAAGGAGGTTTTGTGTGCGAGGGGCTTGGACTTCCAGCGGGCATGCGTGAGCGTGTTTGATAGGAGTGAATGGAGACGAATGGTTTTTAATACTTGACGTGCTGTTGGAGTGTGAGCAAAGTAACATTTATGAAGGGATTCAGGGAAACCGGCAGGCCGGACTTGAGTCCTGGAGATGGGAAGTACAGTGCCTGCACTCTGAAGGAGGGGTGTTAATGTTGCAGTTTAAAAACTGTAGTGTAAAGCACCCTTCTGGCAAGACAGTGATGGAGTGAATGATGGTGAAAGTTTTTCTTTTTCGGGCCACCCTGCCTTGGTGGGAATCGGCCAGTGTGATAATAAAAAATATATATATATATATATATATATATATATATATATATATATATATATATATATATATATATAATATATATATATATATATGATGTTTTGCCAAATATGTAAAACTGGTCAATTAGCAAGAACTCATTTAAAATTAAATCCTTTCTAAAATTGTCTCTTATACGTTTGAAGATATATTTTTTTCATTAATGATATTGTAAAAAATTTTAATTACCTAACCTTATTATAACAAGAACAATTTATTTTAGCCTAACCTAACTAAATATATTTTAGATTTGTTTACAATAATTTAATACTAAACAGAGTGAAATATATATTTTTCGTTAGGTTCAGAATGATTTTGGTGAAATTATTGCATACACAAATTTTCACTTGTCCTATATGGCAAGATGAGCGTTGCTATTTAAGCCAAGATCGCAAGTTCTGCCTATTCGGCACGACATATATATATATATATATATATATATATATATATATATATATATATATATATATATATATATATGTGTGTGTGTGTGTGTGTGTGTGTGTGTGAGTACTCACCTAATTGTGGTTGCAGGGGTCGAGACTCAGCTCCTGGCCCCGCTTCTTCACTGATCGCTACTAGGTCCTCTTTCTCTGCTTCCAGAGCTTTGTCATACCTTGTCTTAAACCTATGTATGGTTCCTGCCTTCACTACATCACTTGTGTGTGTGTGTGTGTGTGTGTGTGTGTGTGTGTGTGTGTGTGTGTGTGTGTGTGTGTGTGTGTGTGTGTGTGTGTGTGTGTGTATGTCCTGCAGAATACTTAAAACTTTCGATTTTGGCTTAAATATCAATGCTCTTTTTGCCCAATAAGGCAAGAGAAAATTTGTGTATGCAATAATTTCGCCAAAATCATTCTGAACCTAACAAAAAAAAATATATTTCAATGTGTTTGCTTATTATTAAATCATTATAAATTTATATAAAATATAATTAGTTGGATTAGGCTAAATTAAATTTCAATCGTCATAATTCGGTTAGGAAAATTTCCTAAGGTTTATGGAAAATTTTATAGGGGGTTACCTGTAAGTACCTCATTACATACATGCAAGTAATCTCATTGGGAGACAACAACTGTGGAAAATACTGTATATATTTTCCAGAAATACAGTAGTTATATGTAAATAGATGGCCATACTGTATTTAAAAGAATTATATTATTTAAAATGGGAAGCTGGACCTGCGCCTGCACAGACAAGACAGTCTCCATTGTTAATTTGAATTGATTAACACGTTGTGAATAATGGGAAGAAATTTTCGTGCTCTAGAGGTTAAAATTGGGCTGACACCTCTCAAATAGGAGGCGAAATTGTTGGATGTGTATTCCTGCATAACTTGAGATGTCAGGCGACTGGACAAGCCAGCTCCAGGAACCTCAGATAAGTCTGTTATGTTATAACTCTGGCCAGTTGTTATTTTCATGTATAGACAGAGGTTTTCTGAATATGATACACCTTGGTTTCCAGTCAAATTGGTGAGTGTTATGATTAAGATATATTCTCCTTCTGTTATATAAATGTGTATTTATATATAATCATTTTTTAATTTAATATACAGTCCACAAATTTATATATTTACCAGCATTCCTGGTGTATGTATATTTCATTTAATTAATAGGTCCATAGCAACTTGTGGATATGACAGTGGTAGGTATCGAAGGGAGACATTTTTTGCTACCTAGGTGTCCCAAATTCCTACTTGTCTAACTGATAAATAATAATTATCTATGTTCATTTACTGTTATGTATATAATGATACATCCAAGTAAATGCAATTTTCCACATTTAATTTGCCCGTTGGTCCTTCTTGATCGGAGGTAATTAGTGAAGTCGTTAATTAGTTAATTACTTAATAATTATATGTGAAATGACAGAAGGAGGTGGATGTTAAGTTCACAAATTTACTTAATATGTAGTGGATTATAAATATTACAATATTAATTTTGATAAGTCAAGTCTGGCTAAGTTTATATTAATTTGTATAATACTAATTTGATAGACAATTGTGGCCAAGATTTATATCAGTGTATGTGTAATTGATAAGCCAAGTGTAACTAATATTAATGTTTATAATATTAATTTGCTATGCCAAATTCTGTCAAGGATTTATTAATTTGTATAATATTAATTTTGATAAGCCAAGGCTGGCTAAAGGTTTGTATTAATGTACATTTAAAATTTATATAATTTTCTTACATGTAATTGCTAAGCTCAAGTAACTAGGATTTATTTAAAGGTAAGTTGTACTATTTACCTTTACAAAGTGCATAATTTAGTACATAATCAGTGTTATTAAGTTGAATTTAATACATTGCATCATGGCTGAAAATGAGGAAATTAATATAGAAGACAAGCATATGGAATATAGAGCAAAAAAAGCAACACTACAGGCTAGAAAGGGTCATGTAACCAAGGCATATAATAAGTGTTTGGAATTAATGAATCAAGAAACTGTGAATACTGATGATTTAAAATTGTATTTAGATGCTTTAGGTAATAGATATGATTCATACAAATCATATTACAACAAATATGAAGGAGATTTGTTAGTAAACTGTGTAGATGAGACTGAAGTAGATCTCATGATTAATCAGTATTATGAATTAGAGGAAAAGATTCTTTCTTGTAAAAGTCAGGCCTTGAATAAATTAAAATGTGTAAACCAGGCAGTTAATCAGTCTACTCCAGCAAATAATATGTCTTTGCCAAAACTCCCAGAACTATGTTTACCTGTATTTAATCCTGGTGAAAATTGGGAGGAATTTTGGTCAATTTTTAAAGCAGCTGTGCATGACAGGAGTGACCTAACCTGTGTAACTAAATTATTTTACCTCAAAGGACAGGTAAGAGGAGATGCTTACATACTCATACAAGCCTTTCCCAATGTAAATGATTCTTATAAAGAAGCAGTTGACTTGTTGAAGGTCACTTATGGTAATATAGAACAAAGTAGGTTGGATCTAGTGAATATCATTGTTAATTTAAAATCTCCAGATCACACTTACAAAGGTTTACAGCAGTTTAGAGTTAAACTGGAGAGCACTCTCAAAACTTTAAGTAATAAATATAATCTGAAGGAATCAGACTGGTTATTGAGTGCCAGAGTATAGAATAAACTAAGATGTAAAACATTTGAATGAATCTCAAACAAATATCACAAGGGTTATTTTGGACTAGAGGAAATAAGACTAGGTCTACAAGAATTAATTGTGCAGTTGCAGACCAGCCAACTAACTCATTTTAAAGATGCAACACATAATAACTCTGAGGTATCTGTCAAGTTTCACAAAGGGAAAAATTATCCCAATGTTAATAATCAAAATTCATTTCCTAAAAAGAGTTGCATAGGTCATATCAAGTAGCAGGAATCAGAAATAATGATTCTCCACAAGGTAAGAAGAATAAGTACCCTCCTAAGAGTAGCCCAGTTAATAAGAAACCAGTCAAAGAAAAGAAAGATTGTCTCTTCTGCAAGGGTACTCATTTTTCTAAGAATTGCAATGCATACAAATCATGGAATGATAAAGTTGAAAGACTGGAGGAACTTGACAGATGAATCAGGTGTTTAGGTAATCACAGTGTAAAGGATTGTTATGCCAAATTAAACTTCTGTTATCAATGTCATAAAGGAAGACACCATATAGTCATGTGTAAGGGTCTATATGATAATGTTGATAATAATGATAATGTTGACAATCCTGACACAACAGTGGCTAATGTAAAAATTGCTGCTAATGTTAATAATGATGGTTTTGTTGAAGTAGCCTTACCTGTGTTACAGGTAAAAATTTATGATAAAAGACATAAATAAAAAAATGTAGCTGCATTATTAGACCAGGGATCACAATGTACTTTCATAAAACGTAAATGTCTTAATGGGATGAGATGGGAGATCCTACAACTCTAAAATTATCTGGTTTTCTCCCAGATAAAAGGGCTCAATTGTATGACACTGTTTATGTAACTGTCAGTTTGGGCAATGAGAAAAAACGTGTTAATGCAGTAATTGTAGATAGACTTCCAGAGAAAATATCTACAGTAGGGCTTAGTAAAGCTACAGAAAGACTTTCGCATAATGTAAATTTAGCACATTCTGGGGTAAGTGATGATTCTGTAGGCCCAATAAATATTTTGATAGGTAGTGACTATTATGCCTCCTTTGTAAAGGGTATGGTAAAGAAATGTGGTGTCACCCTTTTGAAGACTGCAGGAGGCCATGTAATGTATGGTAGGATTCCTCGTAATAATAATGCATGGCTAGAGGAAACTATAAATACTATCACTGTGTGTCTTACTCATGAAATCGTACCCCAGTATAATGCTTCCATAGAGGATGGTGTTGAGCCAGTGCATAAATTGTGGGAATTAGACAGCATTGGAATAAATGTAAATGAAGAAAGTCAAGACGATTCTTTTACTCAGGAGCAATACCTGAGAGATGTAAAATTTGAATCTGGACAATACTGGGTACGACTTCCGTGGTGGAGACTGAACCATCCAGAATTGCCCACTGATTACAGAATGGCATATGCACAATTAAAGGCTCAGCTCTGCGAACTGAGTAAGACACCAGAATTGTTAACTGCCTATAATGATATAATTGCTGAGCAGTTAATTAATAAATTTATAGAAGAGGTACCTCCTGAGCAAGCCAAAATTTATGGTCACTATTTTCCACATCACGGAGTGAAGAAGGATTCTAAGACCACTCCTCTGAGAATTGTGTTTAATTGTAGTGCCAGGAGTAACAAAAATGTACCTAGTTTAAATGACTGTTTGATGACAGGTCCGTCGTTGACAGAAAAATTAGGAGATATTAAATTTCAGAGTGAAGCACTATGTCTTTATGGCTGACATAAGTAAAGCTTTCCTAAGAGTGGGTTTACAAGAGGCTGACCGGGATTGTACCCGCTTCTTATGGCCTGAGAATCCTATTGACCCACTTAGCCCTCTGAAAACCTTTCGCTTTAGGAGCGTATTATTTGGTGCTACATCCAGTCCGTTCCTACTTCAAGCGATGATAAATGCACACCTTATACGTATGGAAAGTCCACTGAGTAAAGTAATGAGCAAACAATTTTATGTGGACAATTTCCTGGGTGTGACGTCAACTGAAGAGGAACTGTTAATGACTTATGGAGATGCTAATAAAATAATGCAAAGCGCAATTATGCCTCTGAGAGAATGGAATAGTAATTCGTCCAAATTAAAGGACAAAATAAGTAAAGATTTCCCTGGAGATGAAGTGCCAAAATGTAGTAGTGTATTGGGTTTAACTTGGGATACTGGGAGAGATTTGTTAATGTTAAAACCTAATAATTACAGTATGCCCAATAAATTAACTAAGAGAGTTTTGCTTGCTGAAGTTTCCAAATGTTTTGATCCACTAGGTTTAGTGTCACCCCTTACTATAAGAGGGAAATTATTAATACAGGAAGCATGGAAACTTAAATGTGCTTGGGATGAAATTCTACCTGAGGAATTCATTAACAGGTGGGATGAATTAATTGGTGATTATGAGAAAATTCCAATGTTGGAGTTCCCACGCCAGGTGGCCAATCCAAATGGGAAAAATGTACTCCACATTTTTTGTGATGCTTCAAAATTGACATTTGGAGCAGTTGCTTACTTTCAATGTAATAGTGTTATTTCTGTAATAAAGTTGGTAGAATTACCGACAATATGTAAAGTAAAAGGACACAAGTGCAACTAATGTGACATTTATTGTGGCAACGTTTCGCTCTCCAGGAGCTTTATCAAGCCATTACAAACAATACATGGACACAGAGGGTATACAAAGGCTCAGAGTGAGGTGTAATACTAGTGAGGTACCATTTCGATGTTCACTAGTGGTAGTAGTAGTAGTAGTGGTAGTGACAAAAGTAATACAATATGGTAGAGCAATTAATTCGTACATGAGTAAAAGGATATAAAAGCTATTACTTGGGAAACATAAAAATAGGTTGGACAAATATAGACTGGAAAGAGGCAGCTTGTTTCAGTGTTCACTCTCTGTAATGTGCTTTGTGTAGTATAACAGGAGAGACTATGTGATGGCAGGGTTTACTGTTTTCAGGAGGATTCTTGCTAAGACTTCGGAGATGGTGAAGCTGCCGTTGTTTTGTTTAATTGTATTTGAAACAGCGATCAGTGCTGATTCGAGGCACTTGCGTCTGCGGAAATTAGTTTCTTTGATCACTAATTGGGCGTCTCTGAATTTCATGAGATGATTGGTGGAATTTCGGTGTTGTACACAGGCGTTGTTCAAGTTATCGTTCCTACATGCGTAAATGTGTTCATTGAGGCGGGTGTCGAGGTTTCTGGCTGTTTCACCTACGTAAATCTTGTCACAGCCTCCACAGGGTATAGTGTAAACTCCTGCATTGACTGGTTCGTGGTGCTTGGATTTTGTCCTGGTTATATCCTTTATTGAAGTGCTAGAAGCGATGGCGACTCTGGTGTTAGCTTGTGAAAGTACTTTTGAGACGTTCAGTGCAACCTGACTGTTGGGAAGAATTATAACTTTGCTGGGAGTGGTGTTGATGCGTGGAGAATTTATGATCTGAAGAGCTCTTTTCTTGCAGTCTTTGATGAAAAAAGAAGGAAAATGTAACTCTGTGAATGTTTGGTGAATGTATTGACACTCCTCGTCAAGAAACTCAGGACTACAAATTCGGTATGCTCTTAGGAAAAACCCGATGATGATGCCTCTTTTGGTCTTGGTATCTTGACTGGAATAGAAGTGTGTGAGATCATTTTTATTGGTGGGTTTCCGATAAACTTGAAATCTTAGGTTGTTGTCTACTTTGTGAATGAGGACGTCGAGGAAAGGTAGCTTGCCATTGGACTCTTCTTCTAGTGTAAACTGGATCGCCGGTTCAACTGCGTTGAGCCTTGCCTGAAGATCCCGTACATCAAAACGTTTTGGTTACGTTACGTGGACGATGTCCTCGTAATAACTCCTCTGTGTCCATGTATTGTTTGTAATGGCTTGATAAACCTCCTGGAGAGCGAAACGTTGCCACAATAAATGTCACATTAGTTGCACTTGTGTCCTTTTACTTTACAGTGTTATTTCTCTTGGCCAATTAAATCAAGTACCTTGCCTCGGTTGGAATTAACAGCCATTTATGTAGGTGTCAAATTAGCTAATTATATAAGAAATAAGTTGCAGGAGATAAATATTAGCGACACTGTAATTTGGTCTGATAATGAGGTATCCTTACAATGGATTCGTAATGGAAACAGTAAAATTGTGTACGTAAAAAACAGAGTCGCTGAAATCAATCAGATGCAAGAGAAGTATAATAGTTTTTGTCAGCATATGCTAACATTTAATCATAAACCTGGTGAGGAGAATCCAGCTGATTTCTTGTCTCGAGGTTTACCTTATGTTAAATTTGTAAATGCTGTATCATGGTTTAAAGGAACCCAGGGCAACATGGGTTTAGAACAGGTCGCTCCTGTCTGTCTCAACTATTGGATCACTACGACAAGGTCCTAGATGCACTAGAAGACAAAAAGAATGCAGATGTAATATATACAGACTTTGCAAAAGCCTTCGACAAGTGTGACCATGGCGTAATAGCGCACAAAATGCGTGCTAAAGGAATAACAGGAAAAGTCGGTCGATGGATCTATAATTTCCTCACTAACAGAACACAGAGAGTAGTAGTCAACAGAGTAAAGTCCGAGGCAGCTACGGTGAAAAGCTCTGTTCCACAAGGCACAGTACTCGCTCCCTTCTTGTTCCTCATCCTCATATCTGACATAGACAAGGATGTCAGCCACAGCACCGTGTCTTCCTTTGCAGATGACACCCGAATCTGCATGACAGTGTCTTCCATTGCAGACACTGCAAGGCTCCAGGCGGACATCAACCAAATCTTTCAGTGGGCTGCAGAAAACAATATGAAGTTCAGCGATGAGAAATTTCAATTACTCAGATATGGTAAACACGAGGAAATTAAATCTTCATCAGAGTACTAAACAAATTCTGGCCACAAAATAGAGCGAAACACCAACGTCAAAGACCTGGGAGTGATCATGTCGGAGGATCTCACCTTCAAGGACCATAACATTGTATCGATCGCATCTGCTAGAAAAATGACAGGATGAATAATGAGAACCTTCAAAACGAGGGATGCCAAGCCCATGATGACACTCTTCAGGTCACTTGTTCTATCTAGGCTGGAATATTGCTGCACACTAACAGCACCTTTCAAGGCAGGTGAAATTGCTGACCTAGAAAATGTACAGAGAACTTTCACGGCACGCATAATGGAGATAAAACACCTCAATTACTGGGAGCGCTTGAGGTTCCTGAACCTGTATTCCCTGGAACGCAGGCGGGAGAGATACATGATTATATACACCTGGAAAATCCTAGAGGGACTAGTACCGAACTTGCACACGAAAATCACTCACTACGAAAGCAAAAGACTTGGCAGACGATGCAACATCCCCCCAATGAAAAGCAGGGGTGTCACTAGCACGTTAAGAGACCATACAATAAGTGTCAGGGGCCCGAGACTGTTCAACTGCTTCCCAGCATGCATAAGGGGGGTTACCAACAGACCCCTGGCAGTCTTCAAGCTGGCACTGGACAAGCACCTAAAGTCGGTTCCTGATCAGCCGGGCTGTGGCTCGTACGTTGGTTTGCATTCAGCCAGCAGTAACAGCCTGGTTGATCAGGCTCTGATCCATCAGGAGGCCTGGTCACAGACCGGGCCGCGGGGGCGTTGACCCCCGGAACTCTCTCCAGGTAAACTTCAGGTAAACCGAGTTGGTTGGTAAATAAAGCTAATTGGCCTGTACAAAAGCCGTACATTGCTCCTATTGAAATTACTGTGACCACCGCTCCAATAGTTTGTCCTCCCTTAGCCATTGACATAAATAGGTATTCTTCTTTACCCAAACTAATCAATGTAACTAAGTTGGTGTTTAAATTTCTAAACAAGATGAAAATTTTATTTAAGTTTTCACATCCTCTTGAATATTGGATAAAGAGGGTACAGGAGGAAATCTAGGGAAATGAGATTAAATTGATGATGGAAAGACAAATTGTGAAAGGTTCCATAATAGAGAAATTGGGGCTGTATTTAGAGAACAATGTAATTAGGTGCAGAGGTAGGTTACAAAATGCTGAATTGGGTGATTATGCTAAACACCCTATCTTACTGCCCAAAACTCATCATCTAACAAATTTAATTGTTCTAAATGCCCATAAAAATGTAATGCATGGTGGGGTACAAGATACCTTAAATTGTATTAGGGAAACTTTCTGGATTCCACAAGGACGGCAAAGTGTAAAAAGGGTGATTAAATCTTGTGTAATATGTCGCCGTGTGGATGCCAGATCCTATATGTACCCAGGTCCTCCACCATTGCCTAAGGAGCGTGTACAGTTAGTGAAACCATTTGATGTAACAGGTATAGACTATAGTGGTCCAATAATTTTAACAGGTACGTCAAATGATTTTCCACTGAAAGTGTATGTTTGTTTGTTCACCTGTACTGCAACTAGGGCAGCTCATTTAGAAGTGGCACAGGACTTGTCTGCAGAACAGTTTATACAGCTGTTTCGAAAATTTGCAGCTAGGAGATCCTGTCCGAGATTGATGATTACGGATAATGCCACAAATTTTGTAGCAGGTGCTCAACACTTGATAGAATTAAATAATAGTAACGATGTTCAATCTCTGTTAACCAAGCGAGGGTGTACCTGGAAATTTATTACTCCTAGAGCCCCTTGGCAGGGGGGGCTGTACGAAAGACTGATAGGCACAGTGAAGAGGTGTCTCCGTAAAGTACTACACCAGAAGAGAATTAATTTGGAAGAATTCCGTGCAGTGTTAGTGGAGGCAGAGAATCGTATAAATAACAGACCTCTCTCGTACATGAGTGATACACCTGATGCAGATGTATTAACACCTTCTCACCTAATTGGAAGCTGGCTCTGTCTATAGAGATAATCCGGAAGAAAGTGATGAAGATTACAATGATACGGCAGTGTTGTGTAATAAATTTAAAATGTTAAATAAAGTAATTGATCATTGGTCTAATGTTTGGAGTAAGGAATATCTTCTTACACTACGTGAACACTTTTATGGTGCGACAGAGGCAGTAAATCGACAGAACATTCAACCAGGTTGTTATGCAGGGTTCTGCATGACATCATAATGTACATATAGTGGAGAAGTGTGCCATAATAGTATGAATGTTATAATTGTAAAGAATAATTTTATAATTCATAATGTGCTTTTGGGGGTACTGTAAAGTACTCTAACTGTAATTATAAAGAAATTCTGTTAATGATTTATTTTCCAAGGATATTTGGGTACGCAGAGTAAGGTGGTTTGGGGATTCACGTGACGTTAGCATGGTGTGTAGAGGCTGGCGTTGGAGATGCTGTGTATTTAAGATAAGTATGTAGTTGTACACTCATTTTGTTTATCCAACTCAAGCCATAGGCTCGCATATGGCTTACCTGTATGTTCACCCAGGCTCTGACATGGTCAGGGTGCTGTGGAATGAGTGAAGAAATAAGAAATGAGGTTTATAGTGTAATGACGGCCTGACGCTGATGAAGCCTAGTGGTTATGGTGGCTGAACCTCCAGCCAGCTGTGTGTACCCTCATTTGGGCGTTTAGAATTAAGGTTTTTCTGTTATGTTATGTTATGGTGATTAAATAGATATATTTTCCTAATTGGGATTTTTGCCTAGCCCTCTGTTAACCAACCCATTGAAGTAACACATACTGGTTTAGCGCTTTCTGTTTTGACTGGGATAGCCCTGGGTGGCCTGTTTGGGCTTGAGATGTGTATAACTTTTACCTTTGCTCTTAGACCAGGCTCAAGCCCCCAGCTATCCCACACTTTTGCTTAATATGGGGGCCTGTATATGGGAGAATTATCAAATTTTATGTGGTAATTCAAGTTTACAACCTGGAAAGTCAATAATCATTCTTTACTGGGTTGATCAGAGGAAGCATTCACTATAACACTCACACTAAAATAATAATTTACCTTTGTTTGCAATATTGCTGGTTTTTAGGGTGTTGTTATTAATTAATACCCTGTGAATAATTTACTTTTGTGTGCAACATTGCTGGTTTTTAGGGTGTTATTATTAATTAATACCCTGTGAATAATTTACCTTGTTGTATAATATTGCTGGTTTTAGGGTGTTATTATTAATTAATACTCTATAAATCATTTACCTTTCTGTATAATATTGGTAGTTTTTAGGGTGTTATTATTAATTAATACCCTGTGAATAATTTACCTTTCTGTATAATATTGCTGGTTTTAGGGTGTTATTATTAATTAATACTCTATAAATCATTTACCTTTCTGTACCATATTGTTGATTTTTAGGGTGTTATTAATACTTGATATTTTGTGCATAATTTACCCTTGTAGGTACAATCTTGCTGATTTTTAGGGGGTTATGCTCACCTAAATTTCTGGAAATAATTTACCTTTGCAGGTGCAGTAGCTCATATTTTTTTTCTGCCAGGATTTTCTTTTTGTGTGCAATCCTGTTTAATTTGAGGGAGTCACATGACAACTCCTTGTGAATATACTACATCAGTATATGTACCTTGCTGTGTGCTTTATTATTTTATATCAGTAAGTTCTGTGGCTGGTAGTAAGATTTGGTGCTATTATTTCCCAAAATGGCTGACACTGGTAAAAATTCTGAGGATGACATGCATTTGGAAGGTGACATTGAATCAAATCCCCATGATAGGGACCTGGATAAGGAAGTAGTAATTTTACAAATGAAATTAGCCCTAGTTGCAGAAGAAAAGGAACGGTTAAGGATTGAGCGTACAAAGATCCAGGAACAGAGAGCCTTAGAGGAGCTTAGGGCTCAAGAAAGAGCTAAAGAGAGGCAGCTTGCTTCTCACCCAGACACAGACACAAGGGTAGATGTTTTTCATTTGGATAAAGCCATAAAATTTGTGCCCAAATTCCTAGAAAAAGACCCAGACCAGTTTTTTCTGTTATTTGAAAGTACGGCCAAATCCCAAGTTTGGTCGGAAAAGGAATGGGCGACATTAGCAAGAACCCAATTAGTTGGTAAAGGGTTACAGGCTATTAGTTCTTTAGAAGGATCTGCCTTTTCTGATTATTATAAGCTAAAAGAGGTAGTTTTACTAGCTTATCAAATGTTGCCGGAAAGGTACAGGCAGAAATTCAGAGGACTAAAGTTTCAGGCAGGGCAGTCTTTGGTGGAATATGGTAAGGAGAAGATGTCACTTCTAAATAGGTGGTGTCGCTCAAAGGAAGTGGTAGGCAATTATGAAGGTGTAATTACCTTAATTTTGTTAGAGGATCTTTTGAGAAATGTTCCTCCTGACCTTAAGGCATATCTTGAGGAGAAGGATCTTGATGATTTTAATAATGCTTTAGAGCTGGGTGATAGATTTTTAGCTAACCAAAAATTTGGTAGCAGTTACCACACCCCACATACTAATAATGGTAAGTTTTCTTCACCCACCAATAGGAATAAAAAATTTCAGAAGTTTAAGCCACCCATTTGTCAGCCTAATAACCACAAGAGTTTTAATAACCCTAATTTTCCAGTACCCACTCGAGGAGGTTTTAAGTCAGCTGTCACAGGTCCAGGACTACAAGGAACAGGTGGGACTAGCCCAGTTCCCCAGAACCAAGGCATCCAACCTAGGTCAGATGAGCAGGGGGCCTTTAAACCTTATCACTGTACATATTGCAATAAACAGGGCCACCTGCAGCCATATTGTCGAAAGATGCTTAGGGACCAGGCTGCGGCAGATGCTTCTCCAGTAAATACACCGATTACACATAATGTGGCTTGCATTGCAGTTTTGCCCCAAGGTATCCAAAGAAGACCAGCTGTCTTTGACCCTCGGATGAAGGTCTATTCAAGTAAGTCTAATGTGGCCTTACACCAAAATGAAGGTAGGGTCACAGGTGTTATGTCTTTGAGGGACACTTGTAGCACATACACCTTGCTTCGCAGGGGTGTATTGCCAGTGTCGGATGACACCTACACCGGATTGGACATTTTTCTTAAAGGGATAACTGGAGTCCCTGTCAGGACTCCAGTGCACAGGTTATGGATAGAGTCTGCATACCAGTCTTGGTACCTACCTGTAGGTATTGCAGAAGATGTACCTTTCGCAGGAGTTGACCTTCTACTAGGCAACAACGTTGTGGGACTCCTCAAAAGTGAGGAATGTTTGGTTTTGCAGGACCCTGCTTTACAAGGTGGTAATGACCCAATTGGAGCAACGGTACCTGAAAATTTTTCAATGTGCTTTCTGACTAAACAGGGGAACAAGGCAGGAGCTGTGCCTCCCTGTGACCCTTCTGCACACTGTGGTGATGGTTTGGGCATGGGGAGCCTGTTCATTGAGTCTGACCTGCAGGAGACTCTGAGCAGTGATGAACCGGTTCAACCGGAACTCGGTTGGAGAAGTGGTCTTGGTGCTGATGTGGGAAAAAATCCCCTGACTCTGCAGCAGCTGAGTGAGGCCCGGGAAGGTTGTGACCTCCGGAATGCTATTCATTTATCAGTTGTCGCGGAGGATGTGGTTCCCAAATTTACCAAGTGTTTATTTTGCAGAGTTGATCAAATGAGCAAGACTCTTTTTAAGAGGACCTGTGCTTACGTGGCCGCAGCAGAACTATTAAAGTGTCTTTGTCAGTATTTTTTACAGATTCTGAAGGAACGGCATTTCGGTGTTAAGACGGGAGAGCTAAATAATCAGTGTTTATTAATAAATTCCTTTTCTAACAGGTTACCAGAGTCTGTACCCTTTCTGAATAATTTTGTGTGTTTGGTTTTGAGATTTCTGGTGAAACATTTTTGTCTCTTAGGCTTTGCACAAATCACCCAGAAGTCATATTTTATGAAATGTCACGTAGCTTTGAGAGGCCTACTTGAGGTTAAATTTACCAATGTATATCATCCTAGGAGTCAAAGAAAAGCTCCATGGTTTTCCCAGTCTCTCAGGGTAATGCATATTTGTTTTCCCCAGTAGCAGAAGGACTGGGAGGAGGGAATTCCCCTCCCTTTCATTACCGTGTGGGGAAGCACTCTGGAATCATTAAGTCATGTGCTATGTGAGGATGGTGATGTTTCCCCGGGTTTTTTTTTCTCGGTTTCAGAAAATTCTTGGCTAAGATGAGGTCGATGGCACTAGTGCACCAGTCTGCCAGTCCGCCCAGGATGACGTGGGACTATGAGGGGGTGCTACACATTCTGGAAGCTGGAGAGATGGGATTGGCATTGGAACCGGGTCCTGGGAAGGCTATGATGGAACTGTGTGGTGACTTCAAAATGATGATGGATAAAGTCCCTGAGAAAGATAATGTAAGCAGGAAAATTGTAAGAGATTGTGGAAGATTTGGATCTTCTGAAAGACTGGTTGAAGTGTTGGCTCAGCCATGGTGCACCTTAGTGAAAGAGTTTTGGGATGCTGAAAAATGGGGCCATGTTAAACCCCATGAGGTAGAGGTTTCCGAATTTGTGAAATATCAGCAGGCCTGGCATGATGTAAGCTGGGGTGAAATAGGTTCCTTGAAGGAAGTGAAGTGTTTATTTCTAGAGACTGTTTGTATCCAGCGAGAGTCGGTGGACGTTGTTTTTTACTGGTCTCACACTAGGTGATACCTTGAAAACGTGCACTGACTGCCGCCAGGTACAGTTAAAAAATAAGGTTTTGTCTCCTCTTTATGAACTACATGCAAATTGTGTGAATGAACAGTGGGTGCGTCATCTGCTTCCCACGACCATGTGTGCCAAGGACACACCCGTATTTGTAACTTTAATATCTCTGTCCATGTACCTTTTGTATGCCATTAACCCTCAAGATCTTTTATGTGTAATCCTGAGTTACCCACCCTGGGTTTTGCAAAATGATACAGAGGTTGGGTCAGTCTTGTTGCAGGGTAGAGCAGGAGAAGTAATGCCACTCAGCTGCTTCTCAGCAAAAAGTAGCAGGCACCAAAGAAGTTATACCTCCATAGAAAAGGAGGCTCTTGCTTTAGTGTTGGCAGTGCAACATTTTGAGGTGCATATTTCTTCATCAGTTCACCCTATAACTGTGTATAGTGACCATATTCCTTTACGTTTCCTTCACTTAATGAGGCATCACAATCAGAGACTTACAAGGTGGGCCTTGTTTCTCCAACTTCTTAATCTTGTGATTCATTATGTGAAGGGAGCGGAGAATGTGGTTGCTAATACCTTGTCTTGTGTTTAAAGTGCACGATGTAGTGTATAGATCACTTATCTATTCTTATTTTGCAGTGATTTGCGGTAGACGAGTAGATGGAACTCTGGACCACCCAAAGGAGAAGGGCAGGTTGAGTTGGAGCTGGAGGTATCAGGATTCCCTAGTGTGTGTGTATTTAGGGGGGTAGTCACATCAAAGGCCATGCCTAGGTAAGGTATGCTACATTTTTTTAGGTGTTGGCTGGAATGCCTCGCCTCAGTTTTATGTTGGTATAGGGACTGTTGGACCTAACGTTTTAGTGAATGTGGGGCTGGCGGTGATGCCCTCCACTGTTTGGGTCATGTCTTTTGATCCGAGGTGTTTTGGTTCTCCAGGACTCTTTTTCAATTTTTCCTTTTTGGATCACCGCTGGGGTGACTCCAGGGTCCTTGGAATGACATGTAGGTGACGGCCTGGGAGGTCCACCTTTTGGGGGTGTTCAGTGATGACTCCAGGGTTTTACGGCCGCAGTCCCACCAACAAGATTTATGTGCCTATCCACCCATTGTTTTTGGGGGCCTGATATTTTCCCCTCTCCTGTGCTCTCCTGATTCTCGCAGAGGTGTGTCATGGGGAACCAGTTTTGTTTACTAAAGATTGCTGTGAGATGGGAGTGATAATGTGATGTTGTTTTCTCCGTAGAATTTAACATGTAACATATGTTTTTCTTTTCTTTGAACTCCTGGAAAATGTACTTACTGTTTAAAAGTTTTTTTTTGGTGGCACCTACAGTTTGGTCTGCCTTGCAACATACTGAACTTTGGTGTTACTTCATAAAACGACATTCCTCAGGGGCACTTTTGTACAAAGTTTACTTGCTTGTTTATAAGTTTGCTTGATGTAATTTAGGTAAAATGCATCAACGCCAACGCCTGGCCAGCGCTGTGTTGTAATGGTGCCTTTTCCTAAAACAGCTGTCTAAGAGTGTGACTGTGAGCTCGTTGGGCATAGAACTTGATCACTTTTATGTTCGACGAGTTTCATATGTCTGCAATCTAGTACCTCAGTTTGTAAATACGGCATATTTGTAGTACCAAAAGACCGTGATTGTATGGTGGTCATTCCCCAGTTATCATTTTCCCAGTTACCTCAGACCTTAATGTGGGGCTTATTTTCTTTTTTTTTTCTTTTTGCTTAGCGGTGTCCGTAGGGACCCCGCTAGCAGAGTGAGACCCATGGTCTGGGGGTGGGGGTGTTATGCAGGGTTCTGCATGACATCATAATGTACATATAGTGGAGAAGTGTGCCATAATAGTATGAATGTTATAATTGTAAAGAATAATTTTATAATTCATAATGTGCTTTTGGGGGTACTGTAAAGTACTCTAACTGTAATTATAAAGAAATTCTGTTAATGATTTATTTTCCAAGGATGTTTTGGTACGTGGAGTAAGGTGGTTTGGGGGAGTCACGTGACGTGAGCATGGTGTGTAGAGGCTGGCATCGGAGATGCTGTGTATTTAAGATAAGTTTGTAGTTGTACACTCATTTTGTTTATCCAACTCAAGCCATAGGCTCGCATATGGCTTACCTGTATGTTCACCCAGGCTCTGACATGGTCAGGGTGCTGTGGGATGAGTGAAGAAATAAGAAATGAGGTTTATAGTGTAATGACGGCCTGACGCTGACGAAGCCTAGTGGTTATGGTGGCTGAACCTCCAGCCAGCTGTGTGTACCCTCATTTGGGCGTTTAGAATTAAGGTTTTTCTGTTATGTTATGTTATGGTGATTAAATAGATATATTTTCCTAATTGGGATTTTTGCCTAGCCCTCTGTTAACCAACCCATTGAAGTAACACATACTGGTTTAGCGCTTTCTGTTTTGACTGGGATAGCCCTGGGTGGACGGTTTGGGCTTGAGATGTGTGTAACTTTTACCTTTGCCCTTAGACCAGGCTCAAGCCCCCATCTATCCCACATTTCTGCATAACACAGGTGACATTGTGTTGATTGATACTGAACAACATCGAACATTGTGGCCTCTGGGCAAAGTATTGACATTGTAACCAGATGCACAAGGTGTTGTCAGGAATGTCAAAGTGTTGTGTCGTGGCCAGGAAAGTTTACTCACAATTAATAAATTGATTCCCTTGGAATTAGATGTTCAATCAAACGTAAATGAAAATCTGAGGGAAAGTGACACGAGTGATATGGAAGATAACGCAGACCAAGTGATGCCGGAAGATGAAATCGTAGTAAGAGCTACTAGGAGAACAGCCACTCAAGCCAGAACTGGCTGGAATCGTCTCCTAAAGGAAGGAGTAATTTGAGTTGTTTAACAAACTCCGGCCGGCCGCAGTGTGGAAAATACTGTATATATTTTCCAGAAATACAGTAGTTATATGTAAATAGATGGCCATACTGTATTTAAAAGAATTATATTATGGAAAATGGGAAACTGGACCTGCGCCTGCGCAGACAAGACAGTCGCCATTGTTAATTTGAATTGAATAACACGTTGTGAATAATGGGAAGAAATTTTCGTGCTCTAGATGTTAAAATTGGGCTGACACCTCTCAAATAGGAGGCAAAATTGTTGGATGTGTATTTCTGCATAACTTGAGATATCAGGCGACTGGACAAGACAGCTCCAGGAACCTCAGATAAGTCTGTTATGTTATAACTCTGGCCAGTTGTTATTTTCATGTATAGACAGAGGTTTTCTGAATATGATACACCTTGGTTTCCAGTCAAATTGGTGAGTGTTATGATTAAGATATATTCTCCTTCTGTTATATAAATGTGTATTTATATATAATCATTTTTTAATTTAATATACAGTCCACAAATTTATATATTTACCAGCATTCCTGGTGTATGTATATTTCATTTAATTAATAGGTCCATAGCAACTTGTGGATATGACAGTGGTAGGTATCGAAGGGAGACATTTTTTTCTACCTAGGTGTCCCAAATTCCTACTTGTCTAACTGATAAATAATAATTATCTATGTTCATTTACTGTTATGTATATAATGATACATCCAAGTAAATGCAATTTTCCACAACAACCATATTGTTTACCGTAGTTACCCTGTGTAGGCATGTGAGAAAACTTAGCCACCCCTGGTCACTGCAGGTGGTTCCTTCGACCTCACAAGCTTACCCATATCTATCCAAGACCAGTATGAATTGGATAGCACCCACAAGTATGGCACTACTAATTAATTGTGGACTGTATAGATTATATTAGTTTAACTGAACGAAGGGGTGGGGGGTATTTTGCACATGTATATATCCATCAAGGAAAAAACACTTGTATGTAATACCACCACTTACCAGATATTCTCTGGTGGTCACTTGATGTAGCTGGATCACTCACAACCTATCCAATTACAACATACCTAACTGGCCAGTATCAGTTTGTTATAACTAGAAGGGTTACTTAACTGTGGGTAATTGATGCTCCTTATTTCCTCCATTCACCATCTCATTTCGATGTCCTGCTACACCGGCACGGTTCTTATTCCAGCAGGACGAGGTATCCATTGGTTTGTCCCGGTTTAGAAGTCGTGACTCCATAAAAACTTCACTATCCTCGGGACAGAAACCACGAGGTCTACACGTGTTCACTTGGAGCAAGGCGACTTATTTCACTTCATGCATACTCTTAACTTAGTGTTATTATCACTGATTACATTACAATTCACAAGACGATTTAATGTCTCATAATTATTATGCACATTTGAGGTCACTCCATTAAGATCTGAGACCGATGAGTGATGATTAAATCACGGGTATTTTCCCCTGGACACACTCCATGGCATCGCACCAGTCACCACCGGTCCTACCATTATTCACTAATTTTACCACTTATTACAGCGGTCCCATAAATCACATTCCTTCACTCTTCACCAGGAACAGTTATGATACTTCCTATTATGAAGTGAGGCCTATATTAATCCTTAGGCTGCCATGAATGCCAATTTCCTGGTCCCATGTTTTCCCAGCCTCTTAACTCCATTCCAAACACTCCTGCTCCCTGATGCCCCATCTCGACCTCACCCTCTGCACATCTGTGCAGGCGCAGAGCGAACCCTGTTGGTTCTATTCCATTTTCAAATACATTTTTTGACCTATATCAACACATTAAACACCTATTAGGCACTACAGCTTCGGAAAATTAAAATATTTTCCACACTGCGGCTGGGCGGAGATCGTTGTTAGACGATGTAACTAATGTTTAGTACAATTTTCCCATCTTCACTGGCCACCTGGCTTGGGAACTCCAACATTGGTATTTACATAATCACCCATTAATTCTTTCCACCTGTTAACTCCTCAGGTAGAGCTCCATCCAAAGCACACTCAAGTTTCCATGCTTCTGGTATTAACAATTTCCCTCTTATCTGGAGAGTTTATCTGGAGAGAGTTTCGGGGGTCAACGCCCCCGCGGCCCGGTCTGTGACCAGGCCTCCTTAGGTCAGTGTCCCAGGATGCGACCCACACACCAGTCGACTAACACCCAGGTACCCATTTTACTGATGGGGAACATAGACAACAGGTGGAAAGAAACACGTCCAATGTTTCTACTCTGGCTGGGAATCGAACCCAGGCCCTCACCGTGTGAAGCGAGAGCGTTAACCACCAGGCCACCAGAGCACCTCTTATTGTAAGGTGTGACACTAAGCCTATGCTCTCTGGGTTAATTTATTGGGCATACTGGAATTATGAGACTTTAACAATAACAAGTCTCTCTCAGTATCACAAGTCAGCCCCAGCACATTACTGCATATAGGCACTTCAACTCCAGGGCTATCCATATTTATTGATCCCTCAAAATGGACTAATTACTGTTCCATTCCCTCAGGGGCATCCTTGCACCTTGCATTATTTCATTAACCCCTTCATATATCCTCATTAGTTCCTCTTCAGTTGACGTCACACCCAGGAAATTGTCCACATATGAATATTTACCCAATTACTTCGCTCAGTGGACCACCTGTGCACTTAACGTGTGCATTTATCGTCGCCTGAAGTAGGAACAATTTATTATTTAACTGTTGATTAATTATATCATTATAAGCAGTCAACAATTCTGGTGCCTTGCTCAGTTCGCAGAGCTGGGCCCGTTAACTGTCCATATGCCATCCTATAATTAGTAGGTAATTCTGGACGGTTCAGCTTCCACGGAAGTCGCACCAGTCACCACCGGTCCTACCATTATTCACTAATTTTACCACTTATTACAGCGGTCCCGTAAATCACATTCCCTCACTCTTCACCAGGAACAGTTACGATACTTCCCATTATGAAGTGAGGCCTATATTAATCCTTAGGCCGCCGTGAATGCTAATTTCCTGGTCCCATGTTTTCTCAGCCTCTTAACTCCATTACAAACACTCCCGCTCCGTGATACCCTGTCTCGACCTCACCCTCCGCATATCTGCGCAGGCGCAGAGGGAACCTTTGTTGGTTCTATTACTTTTTCAAATACATTTTTTGACCTATATCAACACATTAAACACCTATTAGGCACTATTGCTTTGGAAAATTAAAATATTTTCCACAGGCTCTTTTGATACAAAATCATTTTATTTTTGTATTAACATAAATGAAATATATATATCTTTTAAATGTATAAGAGAAAATTTTAGAAAGGACTTAATTTTTAAGTGAGTTCTTGTTAATTGACCAGTTTTACTCTTTTGGCACATGTATATATAAATGCAGTAGAACCTTGACTTACGAGTTTAATACGTTCCGTGACCTAGCTCGTAACTCAATTTACTCGTATATCAAATTAATTTTCCTCATTTAAATTAATTGAAAAACCATTAATCCATTCCTGCACTCTGGAAACTAAGAAAAAAATACTTGAATATGACGCTATTATCAACTGTATGGCTTAATTATATATCATAATTCATCTAATATGACATAATAAACAATATAATTAACACAGAAACATGATATACGCTCTAGAATGAATAAAATAGGCCATAATATGGTGGCAGAGGCAGCGGCGTCCGCATTTCTGTTCATCTTTGACTATAGTATCTTCCTAATTCTTACTGTAAGAGAAAACGGAATATTTTTGAGGCTAACTGCAGTAGATCACTAGTTTTCTAAAGTTTATTCTCTATAAGGATTACAATGCTGAGTTTACAGAAATTTGGTTATTGTTTGGTTTACATGTAGTAAAATTGTGATTACAGAGTGTACCACTAGAACGCTTAGCATGGCTAGGCATTTCGGGCATACTTAGTTTTATTCTTAATTGTAAAATATTACAAATTATGAGGCAAGTTGGTATTATGGCTAAGTGACTAAATACTAGTTTGTGAGTTTAGCAATGTGAATGCTTTTGTTTTGGCACAGTATATAGTTTCAGTATTGGAGTATCACAGGATTCATTATTTTAAGACTGAGATTAATATTTCTGTTTATGGTCAAATGAGTGAGCGAGTGTAAGTGTGAACCACCAGGTGGTATTCGTGTAGTTAGTTGACGGGGTGTATCAGGGAGATAAGATTCTAAGGAAAACACTGACACAATATGTATTTATAAATAAGGAATATCATATAAAAGCTGTTTATACAAAGTCTGTATGTACTTACACACTTGGAGCAAAGAAGGTGAGAAGGTTGAGGGTGGGGGATGTTGAGGGTGCAGCGTATGATGTATTGCCTGGTTAAGTCCATGGAAATCATCGTCTTTTTCTTCTCAGTACTGTTCTTTGCACTTATTTTCTTAGGACCCATGGTTAGAAAAAAGAAATTTTGCCAAATGACTGTAAAAAATGCAAACAATCACGAAAAAACTACTCCCACAGCGATGTAAACATATTCACTTCTTGACTCACGAAATGTGTACTGCTTACTAGACGTTTTGCTATCAGCTGTGCCAACTTGCGGCAGCATTCTGAATTATTATTACGTACGTATTATGTATTATTATTATTATTATTATTACTTTAGGGAACTGGAGCTCAGATCCAATGTTCTAGATCAAGAGCCCCTCACCAGCGTCAAGGTTCCTTGACGCTGGTGAGGGACTCTTGATCTAGGAAACTGGATCTGTGCTTTAGTTACCTAAATTAATAATAATAATAAAAATAATAATATTAATAATAATAATAATAATAATAATAATAATAATAATTATAATAATAGTAATAATAATAATAATAATTATTATTATTATTATTATTATTATTATTATTATTATTATTATTATTATAACGAACTCCGTCAACTCATTGCACTGTTTAACTCGCTGTAGGAGCAGTTCTTTCATGCTTTGCTTACATTTTTGACAGTCATTTGGCCAAATTTCGTTTTTCTAAGCATGGGTCCTAAGAAAGTAAGAGTAAAGGACAGTGCTGAGAAAAAAAGAGAATGATTTCCATGGAATTAAAGCATGAAATCATAGATAAACAAGCGAGGTGTCCAGGTTTTGTGTTGAGGGGGAAGGGGGCAGAGGGGGAAGGGGGCAGAGGGGAGATGGCTCGTAACTCAAATGTTGGCTGCAACTCAGAGAAAAAATTCGGCCAAGG
Source organism: Cherax quadricarinatus (assembly GCF_038502225.1). Lineage (NCBI taxonomy): Eukaryota > Metazoa > Arthropoda > Malacostraca > Decapoda > Parastacidae > Cherax > Cherax quadricarinatus. The sequence continues at coordinate 44,471,915 of NC_091297.1, forward strand.
GACTATTCGTATCTCAAAAAACTCGTATGTTGGGACACTCGTAAGTCAATGTTCCACTATATATATATATATATATATATATATATATATATATATATATATATATATATATATATATATATATATATATATTTATTTATTATTATTATCACACTGGCCGATTCCCACCAAGGCAGGGTGGCCCGAAAAAGAAAAACTTTCACCATCATTCACTACATCACTGTCTTGCCAGAAGGGTGCTTTACACTACAGTTTTTAAACTGCAACATTAACACCCCTCCTTCAGAGTGTAGGCACTGTACTTCTCATCTCCAGGACTCAAGTCCGGCCTGCCAGTTTCCCTGAACCCCTTCATAAATGTTACTTTGCTCACACTCCAACAGCACGTCAAGTATTAAAAACCATTTGTCTCCATTCACTCATATCAAACACGCTCACGCATGCCTGCTGGAAGTCCAAGCCCCTCGCACACGAAACCTCCTTTAACCCCTCCCTCCAACCTTTCCTAGGCCGACCCCTACCCCGCCTACCTTCCACTACAGACTGATGCACTCTTGAAATCATTCTGTTTCGCTCCATTCTCTCTACACATCCGAATCACTTCAACAACCCTTCCTCAGCCCTCTGGACAACAGTTTTGGTAATCTCGCACCTCCTCCTAACTTCCAAACTACGAATTCTCTGCATTATATTCACACCACACATGCACTCAGACATGACATCTCCACTGCCTCCAGCCTTCTCCTCGCTGCAACATTCATCACCCATGCTTCACACCCATATAAGAGCGTTGGTAAAACTATACTCTCATACATTCCCCTCTTTGCCTCCAAGGACAAAGTTCTTTGTCTCCACAGACTCCTAAGTGCACCACTCACCCTTTTCCCCTCATCAATATATATATATATATAATATATATATATATATATATATATATATATATATATATATATATATATATATTGTTGGAACTTATTCACTCTGAGAAGTCCCAACAGGGGAAAACACACCATTCGAGGGCCCTTAAACCCACCCAAAACACAAACACACTCACCCGGGTTGGCGAAGGTGGTTGGAAGGTACTTAATTTATAGATTTACCTTTCAGGGAAGAAGTAGGTAGTTACACTGTTAGTACAGTAATATTAGGATTATTGAGGCAACTGTAGATAATAATAATGTAGACCTAAGACCTTAACATAGGTAGTAATAGGCCGATAATGTAGGCAAACACTAGGTTATGTTAGCCAGGGAGAACTGCCAACCCAAGTTTGAATGCTGGGGCATGGGGTTTTGAGACCACCGTGCTTTCTTCTAAGACCAGACACCATCTGAACAACGCGTGCCGTGATCAGCAGGCGGCACCCCCCCACGTGTCTTCATATATGAGACCTGAGGAAATCTGGTGGAGGCACCTCGATGTACCATAGATGACCTCCTCCATCAGGCCCATACAGTAAGACAAGACCTCCACTTTTTCTTAGGATTCTGGCCAGTGTCTGGGGAAAATTACGAGTCGTGCTGTGCCTTTGTGCAGCAGGCAGTTCATGACCAGTACGTGAATTTGTCTCTTGTCAACCTAGAAGCTAGTGTCCGTTTCTGCATAGTAATACTAGGGGATACACACCCTCTTGGATACAGGAATTTCTGAGGTGCAGGCAGGTCACTAATATCGACTGAATATTGCAGGAACTAAGGCTCCCGGTTGCACGTGGTTTCTGAGGGGCAGTCCAAAGTGGCTAAGCTTAGGGAAGTTAAAGACCAGAATAGCTTCTACATCACCAAGTAAGTTAGTCCTTTAAACGTGCATGCAGGCGAGATTTCTTGCAACATCAGTCATTTATGAAAATCTGTCCAATAATTCACTTGTGAGGCTGAGGTACCGACCTCAGAGCTCGGTGTCAACAGAGCTTGCCAGGGTAGGCGACTCACTTGGAGGCAGTCCAGACAAATTTTCACAAGTGGTCCTTCGTAACCATGATGTGGAATAGCTAGGTTAAAATTAACATAGCTAGGCCAGAATTAGGAACCAGTTTAACAGAGTTAGGTTAAGTTAGTACACCTAGCCCCAGAGTTACACAGAGGCTAGGCCAAGCTGACTATACACAGAAGTTGTTATTTGCAGTAATTTACAGGCAGGCCAGGTAGGCTAGAGAAGCTTGTGAATTTAATTATATACAGTGATTACAAGTAATCCAGAGTAGGAGACTTGTGTGTTAATTACTTACAGTGGATTTGCAAGGTAGCCACAGTTAGGCTAGGCTTGTGCACTTATAGTAGCTAGGACAGATTTAACCTAGTTATTATTTACAGGGAGTTCTAAAGCCAGGTAAGCTATAGCACACTAGTTAGGTTAGGATTTACCTTATCCAACCATCCACGCTGGACTGAGTAAGCTGGGCCCAGTTAGGTCAAGCTGTTTACATACATTATTCATTTACTGTTTCACAAGTTGAATTGTTGAATTTATTTGTGCTAACCAAGTGATTTTTAATTTGTATACTGCATCTTTTTATTGTGTGATTTTCGTTGTCTTTGACTCATTTTAATGTGGGATTTGTGAACAGACTAGGTTAAGTCCTGTAATTATTTGCTGACATTGTACAGGAAATTGCTAGGTTAAGCTTTCACATTGGTATACATTTGAGTTGGGGTTGATAGCTAACAGTGTACCCTTTAAGTCAGAGTAGAGTCAATATAACAAAGGGAATCGTTAACTTGTTGAGGAACCTTGAGACTCGTTCATTCTTGCCTAACACCGTGACGTGCTGTGTGGTGGACTGAGTAAAGTACAATTAGTGTCACACTCCAAATTAAACCTCGACAATGGCAGATGGGAGTTCAGAAGAGTCTGGTTCAGTGTTAGCAAAATTAAAACGATCAGTGGCGGCATACAAAGGGCATCTGAACAGAACGCCCAACAGGTGCAAGGCTACTTGCCAACGCAGTAAAGTAGACTGCGATGATTTGCAAGACTGCTTGAAGCTTATGGGAGAAAAATGGGAAGCCTACGAACAAGCATTCTCAGCATATGAGCTACATGCTATTGAGGATGGGGAACTCCAGGATAGTCTTCGGCAGGCTCAGGACGAATTCACTAAGGATGATGTAGATTGTCAACAGGAGATGAATACGTGCAAAGATAAGTTAAGTACATTAAAGGCTAGTATTCCAAGGGTGGTGTCGAACACCGCAGGTACCACAAACAGCCACACACCTGTTAATATGTTGCCCAGGTTGCCCCAGTTGAATTTACCGACATTTGACGGAACCCTAACTGAGTACATTGTTTTCTGGGATCAGTTTAAAGCCCAGATAGATGACAGGAACGATTTGTCAGATGCCGTCAAATTGCAGTATTTGCGGTCACAGCTCAAGGGTAAAAAGCCTTAGACTTGGTCCGGCACTACCAGATTACTGACACTAATTACCAACATGCCAAAGACCAATTAGAAGACATGTTTGGCAACACTGAAGAGATAAAAGTGGCCATACTTTATCGGTTGTTGGATCTAGAGGCTTGCCGACATGACCGTCAAAGCCTAGAGAAGTTCTGTATTGAAATTATGAGTTTGACAAATAGTTTGAGAGATTTGCATGATGAGGATGATTCAGAATGGGTCCTTAGCCAGGTGATTCAGAGGAAACTGGCTAGCACTACAGTGCATGAGTTACACTTAAAATATCGGACGATTAGGTTTACAATACAACAAATTGTTGAAGGGTTGGGAGATCTCGTTTCTCATTTGAGTATAGGTGTGAGAAAAGAGTCACCACCATCACCACATAAAAACCCAGACAGTTACTCAAAGATCTCGAGAGATAAGTCTAAAGCTCATACGACTAACGTTGGAGTGTACTATGGTAAAGAAGTGTCTAAGGTAAAAACCTCTAGGCAGAACCTCAGAGGCACTCATGCCAGAATATGCGTGCTCTGCGAAGGCAAACACGCTAGCACGAGTTGATCGGAGTATACAACACTGAGCAGTAGGCAACAGAGACTAAGGGAGTTGAGACTCTGCTTCAAGTGTTGTGGGGAACACTTTGCGAGAGACTGTGGCACCCAGCTCAGTGAGTGTCGAGTCTGTTGCAAGGGTAAACACCATACTGCACTATGTCCCAATAATTTAAGGGAACCCCAGGCTAGTAAGGATATCTCTCAGGTAGAGACAGAAAGGGAGTCCGAGCCTGAAATGGTAGCCAGCGTGATTAGTGGGAGTGAAGTCTCTAATCCGAGTGAGAATCACAGAGGTGCTGCCCTACCTACAGTCATGGCAAAGGTTGTGAATGGGCACAGGTCCGAAACAACCCGATTATTCTTTGACTCAGGAGCACAAGCATCCTTGATAACAAAGAAGTTGGTGGCTAAATTAAAGGTGAAGGCCACAAGAAAAGTTAGTATGATGTTGGGAGGGGCTATAAGTCAGGCCCCACCCGAATCTTATGATGTGGTGGATGTCACAGTCAAATTAGGTGGACATAGCAGAGACATTACAGCCTTGGTGGTAGAGACGTTACCCACGGCAATTACAGCGAGAGGTCTTGCTGCAGCAGCTAAGCGATTGAAAGACCTTGACGCGAAGCTGGCAGACCAGGGAATTACCACTGACACAGTCAGAAATGTAGGTATCCTGGTGGGAGCCAATCAGATAGATGACTTCCTGTCTACACGACGGATGTTTAGGGAAGGAATTGGTTTATACAGATCCCCAGTAGGATACATCATAGGCGGCAGGATTCCACCTGAATTCCCTGCCACGCCAGATGGAGAAGAAGCTATCCCCATGATAGCTGGGGGAGTAGTGATAATGAGTATACACAATGAACCACCAGGGAAGCCGAACCAGGTAGTGAGTGACGAACACTCGGCCACCTTGGGAAAAGACTTTTACAGGGTACATAAAGAGGGAGATAGATTGCCATTAAATCCAGGGAACCTCGTATCAGTGGGAGGAAAGGCTACCAGGGCATGTGGGCCACTGGGTGGGAAAGTACGGAGCCGCTCAGTCAAGGCTAGACACACGAAAGATGTTAAAATTAAAGGGAAGGATGTTAAGACCACCAGAACCAACAAGTTTACACCCCCAGAGGTCCACGCAGTGGAAACTGGACAGTTGAAGTTAGACCAGAGTCTGCTCGACGAGAGTAGCCGGATGGCACTCGTGTCCGGGGTCCACTGTGGGGGCTCGCGGAAGGTGAACTTGATTTAGACTTAGCACCTACCTTCGCTGGCGGGAGGATGTTGGAACGTATTCAGTCCGAGAAGTCCCAATGGGGAAAAACACACCATTCGAGGGCCCTTAAACCCACCCAAAACACAAACACACTCACCCGGGTTGGCGAAGGTGGTTGGAAGGTACTCAATTTATAGATTTACCCTTGAGGGAAGAAGTAGGTAGTTATACTGTTAGTACACTAATATTAGGATTATTGAAGCAACTGTAGATAATAATAATGTAGACCAAAGACTTTAACATAGGTAGTAATAGGCCGATAATGAAGGCAAACACTAGGTTATGTTAGCCAGGGAGACCTGGCAACCCAAGTTTGAATGCTGGGGCATGGGGTTTTGAGAACAACGTGCTTTCTTCTAAGACCAGACACCATCTGAACAACACGTGCCATGATCAGCAGGCGGTGCCCCCCACGTATCTTCACATATGAAACCTGGGGAAATCTGGTGGAGGCACCTCGATGTACCATAGATGACCTCCTCCGTCAGGCCCATACAGTAAGACAAGACCACTTTTTCTTAGGATTCTGGCCAGTGTCTGGGGAAAATTGCGAGCGAGTCGTGCTGTGGCCTTTGTGCAGCCGGCAATTCATGACCAGTACGTGAATTTGTCTCTTGTCAACCTAGAAGCTAGTGTCCGTTTCTGCATAGTTATTCTAGGGGATACACACCCTCTTGGATACAGGAATTTCTGAGGTGCAGGCAAGTTACTAATATTGATTGAATATTGCAGGAACTAAGGCTCCCGGTTGCACGTGGTTTCTGAGGGAAAGTCCAGGGCTAAGTTTAGGGAGGTTGAAGACCAGAATAGCTTCTACATCACCAAGTAAGTTAGTCCTTTAAACGTGCATGCAGGCGAGAATTCTTGCAACATCAGTCATTTATGAAAATCTGTCCTATAAGCCACTTGTGAGGCTGAGGTACCGACCTCAGAGCTCGGTGTCAACAGAGCTTGCCAGGGTAGGCGACTCACTTAGAGGCAGTCCAGACAAATTTTCACACACACACACACACACATATATATATATATATATATATATATATATATATATATATATATATATATATATATATATATATATATATATATATATATATATCTTGATTATATTATCCAGTTTTGGTCTCCATGTTGTATAAAATATAGGAAGATATACTAGAAAGGATAGTAAGATGATCAACGAAACTCATAACTTTATTAATTATTGAAAAGTAAACTATGTGAAGAAAAACTCGATGCACTGAACCTGCTCTCTCTTAGAAAATTGAAATTCTGATATCTCTTAAGAACCTTTAAGATAAAAAGAAAGCTTACTCTAGCACAAAAAAAATTTACGTGCAAAAGTGATTCAATGAGGTGAAACAACGGGATGAACTCCAAGGTTAGAAGTGCAACATAAATGTGAAGGAAGGTTTTCCAGAGTTACAGAATACTGTAACAGACTGTCTTCTGAAGTTGTAAGTGCAAAATAAATTCAGTTCATAATTAACTGACTGGACAAACATTTTGCAGTATTGGAATCAACCACTAACAATGTAAGGGCTGATTAGATGAGCTTACTGTGGCTATTACAACCTGACGTTAGTTCACTAAGTACGAAAGACAACCGGATGATCGTGGGTTACCCGGTGCAAAGTAGTAGCAGTAATAGTATTAAGAGTATTAGTAGTAGTAAGTAATAGTAGTTAGTAGCAAGTAATTGTATTAGTTGTAAGTAATTGTAGTAATAGTAGATATCCAAATACTTCTTCCACCTTTCCTGTTAAACACTTTTTCACGTTACTTACTGAGATATGCTTCCAAGTTGGTAATATAGTTGGAGGAAGTAGATGGCGACGAGGAAGCTATAGGGTTCTTGTCTTAACTATCTCGAGTCCAGACAGAAGCAGAGGTAGCTTGATAGTTGCCTCGGTGTACTGTATACACACTACAAGGCCTTCTGCTATTTTCTAGCCGCCTTTCCCATGTACTGCTTTCCACAGAGTATTAAACATGTGTGTTGTAGGCAGGGGTTCAAACCTCGCCAGGACGGTTCTTGGTGGTGGTGGGGGATTCGTTCCTGGAAATGGAGCTGTGGTGGTTCACGGTGGTGTTAGGGTGGCTACTAGAATTGGAGCTTCGCTTGTTCTTGATGGTGCTGGGGTCACTGCTGGAGGTAGTGCTGGAGCCATTCCCGGAATTGGTGCTGGAGTCACTTCTGGAGGTAGTGCTGGAGTCATTCCTAGAGGCAGTGCTGGGGTCACTCCTGGAGGTAGTGCTGGGGTCGCTCCTGGAGGTGGGGCTGAGGTGATTCTTGGGAGAGGTACTGGGATTGCTTTTGGGGGTCAGGCTGAGGTCATTCTCTTCCTCTAGGCTGTCGCCTTCATCATACTGGTCAGGTGAATCTATTCTCTTTATCACTGAGGAGCCAATCATACCATGAGTGGCGGAGACGGGGGCGGCAGCGTCGTGTGGCGGCATATCGTCGAAACCGTCGTAAGCCACCTCTGGGATCTGGAAGGTGTTTACAATATAGTCATTGTGAAGGACGTGGGATGAGCCATGCTCTCCTCCCCAGTTATGTGACATATCCCCCTCGGAGAAGTGAGTGTCAGTGGCAGCGTGGCTGGTGATCTCAATGATTTCTTCCCACGTGAGCTTATCACACTCCCCTTTGTCGCCGAGAGGGCAGTAGTCGAACCTCTCCCTGAAAGGAGAGGAGGTGAGGATACTGATGTTGAAGAAGAAGGTGAGGAGAGTGAAGCTGATGAAGAGTGTTCGGTCCATCACACGCGAGATGAACTTCCACTCCTCCACCAAGTCGTTCTTCTTCGTGGCGTGGTCTCTGTCAGCCGCTTCTTGAGATAAAATCTTATTTATGGACTCCAAAGCTGCGATGGCTCGCCGCTGGAAGGGATCTGAAAAATATCAAATAATCTTAGAAGTATAAATGATAAAAAAGTTCAAGCATATCACGGAGCCATATGTTCTCCAACAACAACTGAATTAATCTTAAGGTAATATTTATTTGATAAGAGACATCCAGAAAGGCTAAGTTATGTACTAAAATGTAGAGTGTTACTAGCACCCTGATCCCTCTCTCACCTTACTGTGTACTGGAGCTAATCGTATTAACTACTGGACAGTGTTATCGAAGTGTGGAAAACAGCAGTAATACACCTGACCCTCTTTCTCTCTCTCTCTCTCTCTCTCTCTCTCTCTCTCTCTCTCTCTCTCTCTCTACGCACAACACACACGCCAAGTAGAGATGGAGAGAATGCTAGACATGGTAGGAAAAAAAGATGTCTAAATAGATGTTGAACCCTCATGATGCAGAATGGTGATAGAAAGAGCTTCTTTGGTGTAAAAGTGCATCTAATGGGTGGTGAGTTCTGATGCTTTTGAATGACTTTAGCCAGTTAGTCATACAAAGGAACTGAGAGCTGCTCATAGTGTATATATCGCCTGCATCTGGACAAAATATAACTATATGAGATTAAATCTCATTCCACGGGCGCTATGATCCATAAGGTTTAAGTGCTCACAAGGGAATATAATAATAGTTATCCGTGTAAAAATAGTAAAGTGTGAAACGAGTTAGATGAATAGGCATGGAAGTCGAAACTCCATTATACACGTCACAAGAAACAAAGATTCACCTAATCCAGTCACTGGTTACCAGCTGATACATGACCCTGGAAGCAACACTTCAGCTTCTGGGTCTGACATTGATATGTCTATTTTCAGAGAATACATAATTTTAATAGTGAAAAATTTTCACTGAAATGTTGATAACTATGTTTTAAGAAGATGTAAGCATTTTATTTATTGAAAGTGAGAGAGAGAGAAAGTGAGTGACGTGTGGTGTGGTGTACTTACCTGTGAGCACATGTGGATCCAGCTCATCCTCAGGGAACTGCTTGCTTTCCTTCTTGTCTTCTAGTTTAGGAGACTTGGCATGCTGGGGTTGGACCACAAACACTCTCACCATATTGTCACCGTCCTTGTTCATTGCTGTCTTCAGCTTCTGCACTGGTGTGATTTTCTTGCTTTGCTCCTGTGTAGACAGGGACTAAGGTTGTGAGAGATGCCAAGACATATTTCTTCAACTTCCAGTATATCTCAAACTTCTCAATTAGCTATTTACATACCTGTGCAATTTATCGTGTTTACGCCTGTCTTGCAAACCGCTGACTGTCCGCTAAAGCACTCTCCCCTCTCTTCCTAGTAATTCCCTACACCTTACTTCACTTCGTCCCTCTATTTCCACCACTCGTGTTCTGTCCCTTCTCCTGTATTCCCAGTTTTGTCATACAGTATGCTGCAACACAGAGTGATATGGTTCTCTCACCTCTCTCCCCATGAAAAGTATTTGTTACCCACGGTACTACTCCTACACCTTATCTACCAGACCAGTACACAACACTAACCCCCCATTCCCCGCACCTCGTTGACTGAACCAGTACTCACATCGACGTCCCAAGCCTTCTTGACGACGGCTGGGATCTTGACGAGGATGGCGCGGGCCACGAAGAGGGTCGCGACCCTGGCAACACAAATACCACAGCATCAGCCACAACAATGTTTTTTTTTTTTTTTACCTTTCCTATAAATAAAGAACTAAAAAATATTATGGCACTTATAAATAGTGCATCTTCCTGAGCATCAAGCAATTTATCTTATATTCCTGAGACCTACCCGTACGTCGGGTTGCGTGTGGCCAACAGTAACAGCCTGGTGGATCAGGCCCTGATCCACCATGAGGCCTGGTTATGGACCGGGCCGCGGGGGCGTTGACCCCCAGAAACCCTCTCCAGGTATACTGCGTATCTGTGCTGTCTTGAGGCCTAGTCAGACTAGGCTTCTTGATCTAGTTATTTCTAGTAACATCTGAAACCAACTGATTCTAGCTTTATATTTTTCCCTTTGTTGTTTTAACATCATATCCACTATGGTTTATTTTTGAGCCTAAGATACTCAGAAAAAATATATGAAAAAATACAGACATGATGGGAATAGAACCTTTACTGACAACTTGATCAATAAAGAATCTCATGACACTGAATTTGTCTCTGAAATTTTATCTCCGGTATAATAACACGTCACGGAACGTGCAACTCACCCAGGACAAGTCAGTTTTAAAACTAGCAAACCAGCACATAAACCACAGTGGTTAATGTGCTGGTTTACTATTAAACGATTAATCACTGTAGTATGCCAGATTAACAGGCTTTATCCAGTCGAGTTTATTTTTATACCAGGGACAATGCAGCACAAGCCCCACTGTGACCGGTTTTAAATGTTAGTTGTTAAGTATGTGCTGGCTTACCTCCGGAGGTAAACACCCATAGTGAAACATTTGATCCCTTACCGGTGTTACAACTCCTCTGCTCTAACAGAGTTAAGTTTTCCAACCCTTTTAAAACTCGAAGATATTCTCTTCTCTCCATAGCCCCATCTGGCTGATGCCCGGACGGAGGATCAAGCCTCCACTGCTCCTTGCGCTGGATAACCCACACGGGTTTTCTTCTTCTCATGAAGAAATTAATTATCATAAAAACCAAAAGCAACATATTTGTTTATCTATACCACTAATCACCCATTCTAATTATTACATAAGAGAGTTGGCGTAAGTTTCGACGTTTCAGGACGATCTGAGTTGTTTATTGAAGTAAATGTCATTTTAGCTACAAAGTGAGCGTAAATAACCCAGCTGATGCTATATCTTGTACAAACATATACTTTACTTGTATTTTAAATCAGGCTTCCTCTGTAAACTGCATTTTTAAGGAGAAAGTTGATCAAAATCTTAACGGCTGTGTAATATACAAGAAGTTGTATTATATACAGGAAGAATTTTGAAAAAAGATTAGAACAAAAGATGGTTACTTATAAAAGAATTACTCAAGCATTCATCTCTCTGTCTCTGTCTCTGTCTCTGTCTCTCTCTCTCTCTCTCTCTCTCTCTCTCTCTCTCTCTCTCTCTCTCTCTCTCTCTCTCTCTCTCTCTCTCTTTCTCTCTCTCTCTCTCTACCTGAGGAACACAGGCACATGGTATCCTCTCAGACCCACTACGTTGAGGTTGAGGACGATCACTGAGAGAGCGATGTTGAACGCGATCAGGGAGATGCAGGTGCCGTAGTACACACCTGGGGGAGAGATGACACTTTACACCTGTGTTACACCTGGGGGAGAGAAGACACTTTACACCTGTGTTACACCTGGGGGAGAGGAGACACTTTATACCTGTGTTACACCTGGGTAGAGGAGACACTTTATACCTGTGTTACACCTGGGGGAGAGATGACACTTTACACCTGTGTTACACCTGGGGGAGAGAAGACACTTTACACCTGTGTTACACCTGGGGGAGAGGAGACACTTTATACCTGTGTTACACCTGGGTAGAGGAGACACTTTATACCTGTGTTACACCTGGGGGAGAGAAGACACTTTACACCTGTGTTACACCTGGGGGAGAGGAGACACTTTATACCTGTGTTACACCTGGGGGAGAGGAGACACTTTACACCTGTCTTGCGCCTGGGGAGAGGAGACACTTTACACCTGTGTTACACCTGGGGGAGAGAAGACACTTTACACCTGTGTTACACCTGGGGGAGAGGAGACACTTTACACCTTTCTTGCACCTGGGCAGAGGAGACACTTTACACCTGGAGGAGAGGAGACACTCTACACCTGTGTTACACCTGGGGGAGAGGAGACACTTTACACCTGTGTTACACCTGGGAAGAGGAGACACACTTTGCACCTGGGGAAGAGGAGACACTTTAGACCCATGTTACACCTGGGAAAAGGAGACACACTTTACACCTGTGTTACACCTGGGGAGAGGAGACACTTTACACCTGGGAAGAGGAGACACATTTTACATCTGGACAGAGGAGACACACCTAACAACTGGAAAGAGGAGACACAATTTACACCTGGGCAAAGGAGACACAATTTACACATGTGTTACACCTGGGAAGAGGAGACACACTTCACACCTGTGTTACACCTGGGGAGAGAAGACACACTTTACGCCTGGGGAGAGAAGACACACTGCACACTTGGGGAGAGGAGACACACTTTACACCTAATTTGCATAGTTTCAACCCCGTTGATAGACAAAGTAGACACTTCTCGTCAGTACCGACACTGAGTGAAACATTACACTCATCCGTCGTTACCAACACTGAGTGAAACATTACACTCGGCTTTCAGTACCTACACTGAGTGAAACATTACACTCTGCCGTCAGTACCAACACTGAGTGAAACATTACACTCGGCTTTCAGTACCTACACTGAGTGAAACATTACACTCTGCCGTCAGTACCAACACTGAGTGAAACATTACACTCGGCTTTCAGTACCTACACTGAGTGAAACATTACACTCGGCTTTCAGTACCTACACTGAGTGAAACATTACACACTGTCGTCAGTACCAACACTGAGTGAAACATTACACTCATGTCCTCAGTACCAACAATGAGTGAAACATTAAACTCCAGTCGTCAGTACCAACACTGAGTAAAACATTACACTTTGACGTCAGTACCAACACTGAGTGAAACATTACACTCCTGTCGTCAGGACCAACACTGAGTGAAACATTACACTTTGAGATCAGTACCAACACTCAGTGAAACATTGCACCCTGTCTTCAGCACCAGAACTGAGTGAAACATTACACTCCTGTGGACAGTACCTACATTGAGTGAAACATTGCACACTGCCTTCAGTATCAACACTCAGTGAAACATTACACTATGCCCTCAGTACCAACACTGAGTGAAACATTACACTCTGTTGTCAGTACCAACACCCAGTGTTGTCAGTACCTACACTGAGTGCAACATTGCACTCTTTCGTCAGCACCAACACTGAGTGAAACATTACACTCTGTCGTCAGTACCAACAGAGAGTGAAACGTTACATTCTACCTTCAGTACCAACACTAAGCGAAACATTACACTCCTGTCGTCAGCACCTACACTGAGTGAAACATTGCACTCTGCCTTCATTAACAACACTGAGTAAAACATTACATTTGTCGTCAGCCAACACTGAGTGAAACATTACATTCTGCCTTCCATAACAACATGGTGAAACATTACACTCTGACTTCAGTACCAACACTGAGTTAAACATTACAACTCTGTCGTCAGTACCAACATGAAGTGAAACATTGCACTCTGCTTACATTACCAACATTGAGTGAAACATTACATTCAGCCGTCAGTACCTACAGAGTGAAACATTACACTCTGTCTTCAATAATAACACTAAGTGAAACATTACATTCTGCCGTCAGTACCAACATTGAGTGAAACATTACAATCTGCCTTCTGTACCAACACTGAGTGAAATATTACCTTCTGTTGTCAGTACCAACACTGTGTTACAGCTGGGACAGATGAAGCACACTTAACCAACACTGAGTAAAACATTACACTATGCCGTGAGTACCTACGCTGAGTGAAACATTATACTCTGCAGTCGGTACCAACATTGAGTGAAACATTACATTCAGCCGTCAGTACCTACAGAGTGAAACATTACACTCTGTCTTCAATAATAACACTGAGTGAAACACTATACTCGGCAAATCAGTACCTACACAGAGTGAAACATTACACACTGCCTTCAGTAATAAAACTGAAAGAAACACTACATCTGTCGTCAGTATCTACACTGAGTGAAACATTACACTCCTCTCGTCAGTACCAACACTGATTGACAAATTACAAGCCTGTCGTCAGTACCAACACTGATTGACAAATTACAAGCCTGTCGTCAGTACCAACACTGATTGACAAATTACAAGCCTGTCGTCAGTACCAACACTGATTGACAAATTACAAGCCTGTCGTCAGTACCAACACTGATTGACAAATTACAAGCCTGTCGTCAGTACCAACACTGAGTGACAAATTACACTCCTGTCGTCAGTACCAACACTGAGTGACATATTACACTCTTGTCGTCAGTAACAACACTGAGTGAAACATTGCATTCTGCCATCAGTATCAGCACTGGGTGAAACATTACACTCCTCTCGTCAGTACCAACACTGAGTGACAAATTACACTCCTGTCCTGAGTGCCAACACTGAGTGAAACATTACAACTATGCCCTCAGTACCAACACCGAGTGAAACTTTACACTCGTGTCGTCAGTACCATCACTGAGTGACACATTATACTTCTGTCGTCAGTAGCAACATTGAGTGAAACATTAATTTTCTGACGTCAGAACCAACACTGAGCGAAACATTACACTCTGCCGTCAGTACCAACACTGAGTGAAACATTACACTCTGCCGTCAGTACCAACACTGAGTGAAACATTACACTCTGCCGTCAGAACCAACACTGAGTGAAACATTACACTCCTGCCGTTAGTGCCAACTCTGAGTGAAACTTTACACTCCTGCCTTCAGTACCAACACTGAGTGAAACATTACACTTTGCCGTCAGTACCAACACTGACTGAAACATTACACTTTGCCGTCAGTACCAACAATGAGTGAAACATTAAACTCCAGTCGTCAGTACCAACACTGAGTGAAACATTGCACTTTGACGTCAGTACCAACACTGAGTGAAACATTACACTCCTGTCGTCAGGACCAACACTGAGTGAAACATTACACTTTGAGATCAGTACCAACACTGAGTGAAACATTGCACCCTGTCTTCAGCACCAGAACTGAGTGAAACATTACTCTCCTGTGGACAGTACCTACATTGAGTGAAACATTGCACACTGCCTTCAGTATCAACACTGAGTGAAACATTACACTATGCCCTCAGTACCAACACTGAGTGAAACATTAGACTCTGTTGTCAGTACCAACACCCAGTGTTGTCAGTACCTACACTGAGTGCAACATTGCACTCTTTCGTCAGCACAAACACTGAGTGAAACATTACACTATGCCCTCAGTACCAACACTGAGTGAAACATTACACTCTATTGTCAGTACCAACACCCAGTGTTGTCAGTATCTACACTGAGTGCAACATTGCACTCTTTCGTCAGCACCAACACTGAGTGAAACATTACACTCTGTCGTCAGTACCAACACAGAGTGAAACGTTACATTCTACCTTCAGTACCAACACTAAGCGAAACATTACACTCCTGTCGTCAGCACTTACACTGAGTGAAACATTGCACTCTGCCTTCATTAACAACACTGAGTGAAACATTACATTTCTCGTCAGCCAACACTGAGTGAAACATTACATTCTGCCTTCCATAACAACATGGTTAAACATTACACTCTGACTTCAGTACCAACACTGAGTTAAACATTACAACTCTGTCGTCAGTACCAACATGAAGTGAAACATTGCACTCTGCTTACATTACCAACATTGAGTGAAACATTACATTCAGCCGTCAGTACCTACAGAGTGAAACATTACACTCTGTCTTCAATAATAACACTAAGTGAAACATTACATTCTGCCGTCAGTACCAACATTGAGTGAAACATTACAATCTGCCTTCTGTACCAACACTGAGTGAAATATTACCTTCTGTTGTCAGTACCAACACTGTGTTACAGCTGGGACAGATGAAGCACACTTAACCAACACTGAGTAAAACATTACACTATGCCGTGAGTACCTACGCTGAGTGAAACATTATACTCTGCAGTCGGTACCAACATTGAGTGAAACATTACATTCAGCCGTCAGTACCTACATAGTGAAACATTACACTCTGTCTTCAATAATAACACTGAGTGAAACACTATACTCGGCAAATCAGTACCTACACAGAGTGAAACATTACACACTGCCTTCAGTAATAAAACTGAAAGAAACACTACATCTGTCGTCAGTATCTACACTGAGTGAAACATTACACTCCTCTCGTCAGTACCAACACTGATTGACAAATTACAAGCCTGTCGTCAGTACCAACACTGATTGACAAATTACAAGCCTGTCGTCAGTACCAACACTGATTGACAAATTACAAGCCTGTCGTCAGTACCAACACTGATTGACAAATTACAAGCCTGTCGTCAGTACCAACACTGATTGACAAATTACAAGCCTGTCGTCAGTACCAACACTGATTGACAAATTACAAGCCTGTCGTCAGTACCAACACTGATTGACAAATTACAAGCCTCTCATCAGTACCAACACTGATTGACAAATTACAAGCCTGTCGTCAGTACCAACACTGATTGACAAATTACAAGCCTGTCGTCAGTACCAACACTGATTGACAAATTACAAGCCTGTCGTCAGTACCAACACTGATTGACAAATTACAAGCCTCTCGTCAGTACCAACACTGATTGACAAATTACAAGCCTGTCGTCAGTACCAACACTGATTGACAAATTACAAGCCTCTCGTCAGTACCAACACTGATTGACAAATTACAAGCCTCTCGTCAGTATCAACACTGATTGACAAATTACAAGCCTCTCGTCAGTACCAACACTGATTGACAAATTACAATCCTGTCGTCAGTACCAACACTGAGTGACATATTACACTCTTGTCGTCAGTAACAACACTGAGTGAAACATTGCATTCTGCCATCAGTATCAGCACTGGGTGAAACATTACACTCCTCTCGTCAGTACCAACACTGAGTGACAAATTACACTCCTGTCCTGAGTGCCAACACTGAGTGAAACATTACACCCATGCCCTCAGTACCAACACCGAGTGAAACTTTACACTCGTGTCGTCAGTACCATCACTGAGTGACACATTATACTTCTGTCGTCAGTAGCAACATTGAGTGAAACATTAATTTTCTGACGTCAGAACCAACACTGAGCGAAACATTACACTCTGCCGTCAGTACCAACACTGAGTGAAACATTACATACTGTTGTCAGTACCAACACTGAGTGAAACATTACATTCTGTTGTCAGTTCTAACACTGAGTAAAACATTAGAATCTGCCGTCATTACCAACACTGAGTGAAACATTACACTCTTCCGTCAGTACCAACACTAAGTGAAACATTTCTCTTTGCCTTCAGTAGCAACACTGAGGGAAACATTGCACTCTGCCGCCAGTATCAACACAGAGGGAAACATGAAACTCTGCTGTCAGTACCAACACTGAGTGACACATTACACTCTGACTTCAGTACCAACACTGAGTGAAACATTACACTTTGTTGTCATTACCAACACTGAGTGAAACAATACACTCTGTTGTCAGTACCAACACTGAGTGAAACAGTACACTCTGTTGCCAGTACCAACACTTAGTGAAACATTACACTATATCGTGAGTTCCAACACTGAGTGAAATATTACACTCCTGCCTTCAGTACCAACTCTGAGTGAAACATTACACTCTGTCGTCAATGCCAACACTGAGTGAAGCATTACACTCTGCCGTCAGTACCAACACTGAGTGAAACATTACACTCTGCCTTCAGTACCAACACTGAGTGAAACATTGCACTCCTGCTGTCAGTACCAACACTGAGTGAAACATTACACTCCTGCCTTCAGTACCAACTCTGAGTGAAACATTACACTCTTTTCTCAGTACAAACACTGAGTGAAACATTACACTCTACCGTCAGTACTAACACTGAGTGAAACATTACACTCTGCTGTCAGTACCAACACTGAGTGAAACATTACACTCCTGCCGTCATTACCAACACTGAGTGAAACTTTGCACTCCTGCCTTCAGTACCAACTCTGAGTGAAACATTACACTCTGTTCTCAGTACCAACACTGAGTGAAACATTACACTCCTGCAGTCAGTACCAACATTGAGCGAAACATTGCACTCCTGCCTTCAGTACCAACTCTGAGTAAAACATTACACTGTAATGTCAGTACCAACACTGAGTGAAACATTACTCTTCGCTGTCAGTACCAACAATGAGTGAAACATTACACTCCTGTCGTCAGTACCAACACTGAGAGAAACATTACACTTTGCCGTCAGCACCAACAGTGAGTGAAACATTACACTCTGTTGTCAATCCTAACAATTCGTGAAACATTACACTCTGCGGTCAGTACCAACACTGAGTGAAACATTACACTGCTGCATTCAGTACCAACACTGAGTGAAACATTACACTTTGCCGTCAGTACCAACAATGAGTGAAACATTACACTCCTGTCATCAGTACCAACAATAGGTGAAACATTACACTTTGGCGTCAGTACCAACACCGAGTGAAACATTACACTCCTGTCGTCAGTTCCAACACTGAGTGAAACATTACACTCCTGTCGTCAGTACCAATGCTGAATGAAACATAACACTTTGAGGTCAGTACAAACACTGAGTGAGACATTGCACTCTGTCTTCAGTACCAACACTGAGTGAAACTTTACACTCCTGTCGACAGTACCTACACTGAGTGAAACTTTGCACTCTGCCTTCAGTACAAACACTGAGTGAAACATTACACTCTGCCTTCAGTATCAACATTGAGTGAAACACTACACTCCTGTCGTCAGTACCTGCACTGAGTGAAACATTACACTCTGCCTTCAGTACCAACATTGAGTGAAACATTACACTCTGTCGTCAGTACCAACACTGAGTGAAGCATTGCACTCTGTGGCCAGTACCAACACTCAGTGTCGTCAGTACAAACACTGAGTGAAACATTACACTCTGCCTTCAGTAACAACACTGAGTGAAACATTACACTCTGCTCTCAGTACCTACATTGAGTGAAACTTTGCACTCTTCCGTCAGTACCAACATTGAGTGGAACATTACACTCTGTCGTCAGTACCAACACTGAGTGAAGCATTGCACTCTGTGGCCAGTACCAACACTCAGTGTCGTCAGTACAAACACTGAGTGAAACATTACACTCTGCTTTCAGTACCAACACAGAGTGAAACATTGCTTTTCTCGTCTGAACGAACAATGAGTTAAACATTACACTCTGCCGTCATTACCAACACTGAGTGAAACATTACACTCTGCCTTCAGTAACAACACTGAGTGAAACATTACACTCTGTCTTCAGTACCAACACTGAGTGAAACATAACACTCTATCGTGAGTACCAACACTGAGTGAAACATTACACTCTGCCATCAGTACAGACATTTAGTGAAACATTACACTCTGTCTTCAGTACCAACACTGAGTGAAACATAACACTCTATCGTGAGTACCAACACTGAGTGAAACATTACACTCTGCCATCAGTACAGACATTTAGTGAAACATTACACTCTGTCTTCAGTACCGACACTGAGTGAAACATTACACTCTGTAGTCAGTACCAACACTGAGTGAAACATTACACTCTGTAGTCAGTACCAACACTGTGTTACAGCTGGGACAGAGGAAGCACACTTTACCAACACTTAGTAAAACATTACACATTGCCGTCAGTACCAACACTGAGTGAAGCATTACACTCTGTCGTCAGTACCTACACTGAGTGAAACATTATGCTCTGCCATCGGTACCAACACTGAGTGAAACATTATACTCAGCCGTCAGTACATACAGAGTTAAACATTACACTCTGCCTTCAATAATAACACAGAGTGAAACATTACACTCTGCGGTCAGTACCTACACAGAGTGAAACATTACACTCTTTTCTCAGTACCAACACTGAGTGAAACATTACACTCCTGCCGTCATTATCAACACTGAGTGAAACTTTACACTCCTGCCTTCAGTACCAACTCTGAGTGAAAGATTACACTCTGTTTTAAGTACGAACACTGAGTGAAACATTACACTCCTGCCGTCAGTACCAACATTGAGCGAAACATTGCACTCTGCTCTAAGTACCAACACTGAGTGTAACATTACACTCCTGCCGTCAGTACCAACATTGAGCGAAACATTGCACTCCTGCCTTCAGTACCAACTCTGAGTGAAACATTACACTCTTGTCGTTAGTACCAACACTGAGTGAAACATTGCACTCTGTTGTCAATCCTAACAATTCGTGAAACATTACACTTTGCTGTCAGTACCAACACTGAGTGAAACATTACACTCCTGTCGTCAGTTCCAACACTGAGTGAAACATTACACTCCTGTCGTCAGTTCCAACACTGAGTGAAACATTACACTCCTGTCGTCAGTTCCAACACTGAGTGAAACATAACACTCCTCTCTTCAGTACCAATGCTGAGTGAAACATAACGGTTTGAGGTCAGTACCAACACTGAGTGAGACATTGCACTCTGTCTTCAGTACCAACACTGAGTGAAACTTTACACTTCTGTCGACAGTACCTACACTGAGTGAAACTTTGCACTCTGCCTTCAGTACAAACATTGAGTGAAACATTACACTCTGCCTTCAGTATCAACATTGAGTGAAACACTACACTCCTGTCGTCAGTAACAACACTGAGAGAAACATTACACCCCTGCCCTCAGTACCAACACTGAGTGAAACATTACACTAGTGTCGTCAGTACCAACACTGAGTGAAACATTACACTCCGCCGTCAGTACAAACAGTGAGTGAAACATTGCACTCTGCCATCAGTATCAGCACTGGGTGAAACATTACACTCCTCTCGTCAGTACCAACACTGAGTGACAAATTACACTCTTGTCGTCAGTATCAACACTGAGTGAAACATTACTCTCTACCATCAGTACCAACACTGATTGACAAATTACAAGCCTGTCGTCAGTACCAACACTGATTGACAAATTACAAGCCTGTCGTCAGTACCAACACTGAGTGACATATTACACTCTTGTCGTCAGTAACAACACTGAGTGAAACATTGCATTCTGCCATCAGTATCAGCACTGGGTGAAACATTACACTCCTCTCGTCAGTACCAACACTGAGTGACAAATTACACTCCTGTCCTGAGTGCCAACACTGAGTGAAACATTACACCCATGCCCTCAGTACCAACACCGAGTGAAACTTTACACTCGTGTCGTCAGTACCACCACTGAGTGACACATTACACACTGCCGTCAGTACCAACACTGAGTGAAACATTATACTCTACTGTCAGTACCAACACTGAGTGAAACATTACACTCCGCCGTCAGTACCAACACTGAGTGAAACATTTCACTCCGCCGTCAGTACCAACACTGAGTGAAACATTACACTCTACTGTCAGTACCAACACTAAGTGAAACATTACACTCCGCCGTCAGTACCAACACTGAGTGAAACATTACACTCGGCTTTCAGTACCTACATTGAGTGAAACATTACACTTGGCTTTCAGTACAAACACTGAGTGAAACATTACACTCTACCGTCAGTACCAACACTGAGTGAAACATTACACTCCGCCGTCAGTACGAACACTGAGTGAAACATGCTTTCAGTACCTACATTGAGTGAAACATTACACTCGGCTTTCAGTACCTACACTGAATGAAACATTACACACTGTCGTCAGTACCAACACTGAGTGAAACATTACACTCTGCCGTCAGTACCAACACTGAGTGAAACATTACACTCTGCCGTCAGTACCAACACTTAGTGAAACATTCCACTCTGCCGTCAGAACCAACACTGAGTGAAACATTACACTTTGCCGTCAGTACCAACAATGAGTGAAACATTAAACTCCAGTCGTCAGTACCAACACTGAGTGAAACATTGCACTTTGACGTCAGTACCAACACTGAGTGAAACATTACACTTTGAGATCAGTACCAACACTGAGTGAAACATTACACTTTGAGATCAGTACCAACACTGAGTGAAACATTGCACCCTGTTTTCATCACCAGAACTGAGTGAAACATTACTCTCCTGTGGACAGTACCTATATTGAGTGAAACATTGCACACTGCCTTCAGTATCAACACTGAGTGAAACATTACACTATGCCCTCAGTACCAACACTGAGTGAAACATTACACTCTGTTGTCAGTACCAACACCCAGTGTTGTCAGTACCTACACTGAGTGCAACATTGCACTCTTTCGTCAGCACCAACACTGAGTGAAACATTACACTCTGTCGTCAGTACCAACACAGAGTGAAACGTTACATTCTACCTTCAGTACCAACACTAAGCGAAACATTACACTCCTGTCGTCAGCACCTACACTGAGTGAAACATTGCACTCTGCCTTCATTAACAACACTGAGTGAAACATTACATTTCTCGTCAGCCAACACTGAGTGAAACATTACATTCTGCCTTCCATAACAACATGGTGAAACATTACACTCTGACTTCAGTACCAACACTGAGTTAAACATTACAACTCTGTCGTCAGTACCAACATGAAGTGAAACATTGCACTCTGCTTACATTACCAACATTGAGTGAAACATTACATTCAGCCGTCAGTACCTACAGAGTGAAACATTACACTCTGTCTTCAATAATAACACTAAGTGAAACATTGCATTCTGCCGTCAGTACCAACATTGAGTGAAACATTACAATCTGCCTTCTGTACCAACACTGAGTGAAATATTACCTTCTGTTGTCAGTACCAACACTGTGTTACAGCTGGGACAGATGAAGCACACTTAACCAACACTGAGTAAAACATTACACTATGCCGTGAGTACCTACGCTGAGTGAAACATTATACTCTGCAGTCGGTACCAACATTGAGTGAAACATTACATTCAGCCGTCAGTACCTACAGAGTGAAACATTACACTCTGTCTTCAATAATAACACTGAGTGAAACACTATACTCGGCAAATCAGTACCTACACAGAGTGAAACATTACACACTGCCTTCAGTAATAAAACTGAAAGAAACACTACATCTGTCGTCAGTATCTACACTGAGTGAAACATTACACTCCTCTCGTCAGTACCAACACTGATTGACAAATTACAAGCCTGTCGTCAGTACCAACACTGATTGACAAATTACAAGCCTGTCGTCAGTACCAACACTGAGTGACATATTACACTCTTGTCGTCAGTACCAACACTGAGTGACATATTACACTCTTGTCGTCAGTAACAAGACTGAGTGAAACACTGCATTCTGCCATCAGTATCAGCACTGGGTGAAACATTACACTCCTCTCGTCAGTACCAACACTGAGTGACAAATTACACTCCTGTCCTGAGTGCCAACACTGAGTGAAACATTACACCCATGCCCTCAGTAAGAACACCGAGTGAAACTTTACACTCGTGTCGTCAGTGCCATCACTGAGTGACACATTATACTTTTGTCGTCAGTAGCAACATTGAGTGAAACATTAATTTTCTGACGTCAGAACCAACACTGAGCGAAACATTACACTCTGCCGTCAGTACCAACTCTGAGTGAAACATTACACTCTTCCGTCATTACCAACACTTAGTGAAACATTGCACTCTGCCGTCAGTATCAACACAGACGGAAACATGAAACTCTGCTCTCAGTACCAACACTGAGTGACACATTACACTGTGTTGTCAGTACCAACACTAGGCGAAACATTACATTCTGTTGTCAATACCAACATTGAGTGAACCATTACACCCTGTAGTCAGTATAAACATTGAGCGAAATATTACACTCTGCCTTCATTACCAACACTGAGAGAAATATTACACTCTCCCTTCAGTACCTACACTGAGTGAATAATTACACTCTGCCGTCAGTACCAAGACTGAGTGAAACAGCACTCCTGAGTGAAACATTACACTCTGTGTTGTGATGTACCAACACTGAGTGAAACATTACACACTCTTTCAGTAAAACTGAGTGAAACATTACACTCATGTACCAACACTGAGTGAAACATTCAGTACCAGCACACTCCTGCTGTCAGTACCAACACTGAGTGAAACATTACACTCCTGCCTTCAGTAACAACACTGACCATTGCACGTCTGCAGTGAAACATTACACTCTTATCGTCAGTCAGTATGCCCTCAGTACCAACACTGAGTGAAACATTACACTCTACCGTCAGTACAACACTGAGTGAAACATTACACTCTGCTGTCAGTACCAACACTGAGTGAAACATATACACTGCCTGTACCAACACGTCAGTACCAAGACTGAGTGAAACATTACACTTTGTTGTGATTACCAACACTGAGTGAAACAATACAATCTGTTGTCATTACCAACACTGAGTGAAACATTTCACTCCTGCTGTCAGTACCAACACTGAGTGAAACATTACACTCCTGCCTTCAGTACCAACTCTGAGTGAAACATTACATTACACTGAGTGAAACATTACACTCTGCTCTAAGTACCAACACTGAGTGAAACATTACTCTTCGCTGTCAGTACCAACACTTAGAGAAACATTACACTTTGTCGTCAGCACCAACAGTGAGTGAAACATTACACTCATGTCGTTAGTACCAACACTGAGTGAAACATTGCACTCCGTTGTCAATCCTAACAATTCGTGAAACATTACTCTCTGCCGTCAGTACAAACACTGAGTGAAACATTACACTTTGCAGTCAGTACTAACACTGAGTGATACATTACACTCTGCAGTCAGTACCAACTCTGAGTGAAACATTACACTTTGCAGTCAGTGCTAACACTGAGTGAAACATTACACTCTGCAGTCAGTACCAACTCTGAGTGAAACATTACACTTTGCCCTCAGTTCTAACACTGAGTGAAACATAACACTCCTCTCTTCAGTACCAATGCTGAGTGAAACATATCGGTTTGAGGTCAGTACCAACACTGAGTGAGACATTGCACTCTGTCTTCAGTACCAACACTGAGTGAAACTTTACACTTCTGTCGACAGTACCTACACTGAGTGAAACTTTGCACTCTGCCATCAGTACAAACACTGAGTGAAACATTACACTCTGCCTTCAGTATCAACATTGAGTGAAACACTACACTCCTGTCGTCAGTACCTGCACTGAGTGAAACATTACACCCCTGCCCTCAGTACCAACATTGAGTGAAACATTACATTTCTGCCGTAAAATCCAACACTGATTAAATCTTTACTCTCTTCCGTCAGTAACAACACTGAGTGAAACATTACACTCTGCCATCAGTACCTACACTGAGTGAAACATTACACTCTGTGTCAGTACCAACACTCAGTGAAACATTACACTCCGCCGTCAGTACAAACAGTGAGTGAAACATTGCACTCTGCCATCAGTATCAGCACTGGGTGAAACATTACACTCCTCTCGTCAGTACCAACAGTGAGTGAAACATTACACTCCTCTCGTCAGTACCAACACTGATTGACAAATTTCACTCCTGTCGTCATTGCCAACACTTAGTGACATATTACACTCCAGTCCTGAGTGCCAACACTGAGTGAAACATTACACCCATGCCCTCAGTACCAACACCAAGTGAAACTTTACACTCGTGTCGTCAGTACCATCACTGAGTGACACATTATACTTCTGTCGTCAGTAGCAACATTGAGTGAAACATTAATTTTCTGACATCAGATCCAACACTGAGCGAAACATTACACTCTGCCGTCAGTACCAACACTGAGTGAAACATTACACTCTGCCGTCAGTACCAACACTGAGTGAAACATTACATACTGTTGTCAGTACCAACACTGAGTGAAACATTACACTCTGTTGTCAGTTTTAACACTGAGTAAAACATTAGAAACTGCCGTCATTACCAACACTGAGTGAAACATTACACTCTTCTGTCAGTACCAACACTAAGTGAAACACTTCACTTTGCCTTCAGTAGCAACACTGAGTGAAACATTACACTCTGCCGTCAGTACCAGCACTGAGTGAAACATTCCACTATTGTCGTCAGTACCAGCACTGAGTGAAACATTACACTCCTGTCGTCAATACTGAGTGAAACATTACACTCCTGTCGTCAGTTCCAACACTGAGTGTAACATTACACTCTGTCGTCAGTGCCAACACTGAGTGAAACATTACACTCTGCCGTCAGTGCCAACACTGAGTGACACATTACACTCTGTTGTCAATGCAAACACTGAGCGAAACATTACATTCTGTAATCAATACCAACATTGAGTGAAACATTACACTCTGTTGTCAGTACCAACACTGAGTGAAACATAACACTCTATCGTGAGTACCAACACTGTGTGAAACATTACACTCTGTTGTCAGTACCAACACTGAGTGAAACATTACACTCTGTTGTCAGTACTAACACTGAGTGAAACATAACACTCTATCGTCAGTACCAACACTGAGTGAAACATTACACTCTGTTGTCAGTACCAACACTGAGTGAAACATAACACTCTATCGTGAGTACCAACACTGTGTGAAACATTACACTCTGTTGTCAGTACTAACACTGAGTGAAACATAACACTCTATCGTGAGTACCAACACTGTGTGAAACATTACACTCTGTTGTCAGTACCAACACTGAGTGAAACATTACACTCTGTTGTCAGTACTAACACTGAGTGAAACATAACACTCTATAGTGAGTACCAACACTGTGTGAAACATTACACATTGCCGTCAGTACCAACACTGAGTGAAGCATTGCACTCTGTCGTCAGTACCTACACTGAGTGAAACATTATAATCTTTTGTCGGTACCATCTCTGAGTGAAACATTATACTCAGCCGTCAGTACATACAGAGTGAAACATTACACTCTTGCTTCAATAATAACACTGAGTGAAACATTACACTCTGCCGTCAGTACCTACACAGAGTGAAACATTACACTCTGCCTTCAATAATAACACTGAGTGAAACATTACACTCAGTCGTCTGTACCAACACTGAGTGAAACATTACATTCTGCCTTCAGTACCAGCACGGAGTGAAACATTACACTCCTCTCGTCAGTACCAGCAGTGATTGACAAATTACAATCCTGTCGTCAGTAACAACACTGAGTGAAACATTACACTCTGCCGTCAGTACAAGCACTGAGTGAAGCATTACACTCTGCCGTCAGTACCAACACTGAGTGAAACATTACACTCCTGCCTTCAGTACCAACTCTGAGTGAAACATCTCACTCTGTTCTCAGTACCAACACTGAGTGAAACATTACACTCTGCCGTCAGTACCAACACTGTGTGAAACATTACACTGTGCCGTCAGTACCAACACTGAGTGAAACATTACACTCTGTTTTCAGTACCAACACTGAGTGAAACATTACAATCTGCCGTCAGTACCAACACTGAGTGAAACATTACACTCTGTTCTCAGTACCAACACTGAGTGAAACATTACACTCTGCCGTCAGTACCAACACTGTGTGAAACATTACACTCCGCCATCAGTACCAACACTGAGTGAAACATTACACTCCTGCCGTCAGTACCAACACTGAGTGAAACATAACACTCCTGCCTTCAGTACCAACTCTGAGTGAAACATTACACTCTGTTGTCAGTACCAACACTGAGTGAAACATTACACTTTGCCATCAGTACCAACACCGAGTGAAACATTACACTCCTGCCGTCAGTACCAACACTGATTGAAACATTACACTCCTGTTGTTAGTACCAACACTGAGTGAAACATTACAGTTTGCAGTCAGTACCAAAAATGAGTGAAACATTATACTTCTGTCGTCAGTACCAACACTGAGTGAAACATAACACTCCTGCCTTCAGTACCAACTCTGAGTGAAACATTACACTCTGTTGTCAGTACCAACACTGAGTGAAACATTACACTTTGCCGTCAGTACCAACACCGAGTGAAACATTACACTCCTGCCGTCAGTACCAACACTCATTGAAACATTACACTCCTGTTGTTAGTACCAACACTGAGTGAAACATTACAGTCTGTTGTCAGTAAGAACACTGAGTGAATCATTATGCTATGTCATCAATGCCAACACTGAGAGAAACATTACACTCCTGCAGTCAGTACCAACACTGAGTGAAACATTACACTTTGCCGTCAGTACCAAAAATGAGTGAACCATTATACTTCTGTCGTCAGTACCAACGAGTGAAACATTACACTTTGCGCTCAGTACCAACACTGAGTGAAACATAACACTCCTGTCGTCAGTACCAATGCTGAATGAAACATAACACTTTGAGGTCAGTACGAACACTGAGTGAAACATTGCACTCTGTCCTCAGTACCAACGCTGAGTGAAACTTTACACTCCTGTCGGCAGTACGTACACTGAGTGAATCTTTGCACTCTGCCTTCACCACCAACACAGTGAAACACTGCACTCCTGTCGTCAGTACCTGCACTGAGTGAAACATTACACTCTGCTTTCAGTACCAACACTGAGTGAAACATTACAGTCTGTCGTCAGTATGAACACTGAGTGAAACATTGCACTCTGTTGTCAGTACCAACACTCAGTGTCCTCAGTGCCAACACTGAGTGAAACATTACACTCTGCCTTCAGTAACAACACTGAGTAAAATATTACACTCTGCTTTCAGAACCTACACTGAGTGAAACTTTGCACTCTGCATACAGCACCAACACTGAGTGCAACATTACACTCTGCCTTTAGTACAAACATGAGTGAAACATTACAATCTGCCTTCAGTACCAACACTGAGTGAAGCAATACACTCTGTCGTCAGTACCAACACTGAGTGAAACATAACACCCTATCGTGAGTACCGACACTGAGTGAAACATTACATTCTGTTGTCAGTACCAACACTGAGTGAAACATAACACTCTATCGTGATTACCAACACTGAGTGAAACACTACACTCTGTCGTCAGTACCAACACTGAGTGAAACATAACACCCTATCGTGAGTTCCGACACTGAGTGAAACATTACACTCTGTAGTCAGTACCAACACTGAGTGAAACATAACACTCTATCGTGAGTACCGACACTGAGTGAAACATTACACTCTGTAGTCAGTACCAACACTGAGTGAAACATAACACTCTATCGTGAGTACCGACACTGAGTGAAACATTACATTCTGTTGTCAGTACCAACACTGAGTGAAACATAACACTCTATCGTGATTACCAACACTGAGTGAAACATTACACTCTGTAGTCAGTACCAACACTGAGTGAAACATAACACTCTATCGTGATTACCAACACTGAGTGAAACATTACACTCTGTAGTCAGTACGGACACTGAGTGAAACATTACACTCTGTCGTCAGTACCAACACTGAGTGAAACATTACACATTGCCGTCAGTACCAACACTGAGTGAAGCATTACACTCTGTCGTCAGTACCTACACTGAGTGAAACATTATGCTCTGCCATCGGTACCAACTCTGAGTGAAACATTATACTCAGCCGTCAGTACATACAGAGTGAAACATTATACTCAGCCGTCAGTACAGAGTGAAACATTACACTCTTGCTTCAATAATAACACTGAGTGAAACATTACACTCTGTCGTCTGTACCAACACTGAGTGAAACATTACATTCTGCCTTCAGTACCAGCACGGAGTGAAACATTACACTCTGCCGTCAGTAACAACAATGAGTGAAACATTACACTCTGCCCTCAGTACAAGCACTGAGTGAAGCATTACACTCTGCCGTCAGTAACAACACTGAGTGACACATTACACTGCTGTCGTCAGTACCAGCACTGAGTGAAACATTACACTCCTGTCGTCAATACTGAGTGAAACATTACACTCCTGTCGTCAATACTGAGTGAAACATTACACTCCTGTCGTCAATACTGAGTGAATCATTACACTCCTGTCGTCAGTACCAACACTGAGTGAAACATTATACTCCTGTCGTCAGTACCATTACTGAGTGAAACAATACACTCCTGTCGTCAGTACCAGCAATGAGTGAAACATTACACTCCTGTCGTCAATACCTACACTTAGTGAAACATTACACTCCTGTCGTGAGTACCAACACTGAGTGAAACAATGCACTCCTGTCGTCAGTACCAGCAATGAGTGAAACATTACACTCCTGTCGTCAATACCTACACTGAGTGAAACATTACACTCTGCCTTCAGTAACAACACTGAGTGAAACATTACATTCTGCTTTCAGTACCTTCACTGAGTGAAACATTGCACTTCTCCGTCAGAACCGACACTGAGTGAAACATTACACTCTGCCTTCAGTAACAACACTGAGTGAAACATTACATTCTGCTTTCAGTACCTTCACTGAGTGAAACATTGCACTTCTCCGTCAGAACCGACACTGAGTGAAACACTGCACGAAGTCGTCAGTACCAAAACAGAGCGAAACATTACACTCTGCTTTCATTACCAACACTGAGCGAAACATTGCAATCTACCTTCAGTACAATCACTCAGAGAAACATTACACTCTGCCGTCAGTACCAACATTGAGTGAAACATAACACTCTATCGTGAGTATCAACACTGAGTGAAACATTACATTCTGCTTTCAGTACCTTCACTGAGTGAAACATTGCACTTCTCCGTCAGAACCGACACTGAGTGAAACACTGCACGATGTCGTCAGTACCAAAACAGAGCGAAACATTACAGTCTGCTTTCATTACCAACACTGAGCGAAACATTGCAATCTACCTTCAGTACCAACACTCAGTGAAACATTACACTCTGTCGTCAGTACCAACACTGTGCGAGACATTGCACTCGTTTGTCAGTACCAATGCTCAGTGTCGTCAGTACTAACACTGAGTGAAACATTAAACTCTGCCTTGAGCAACAAAACTGAGTAAAACATTACACTCTGCTTTCAGTACCTACAATGAGTGAAACATTGCACTCTTCAGTCAGTATCAACACAGAGTGGAACATTGCACTCTGCCATCAGTATCAACACTAAGTGAAACATTACACTCTGTCGTCAGTACCAACCCTGAGTGAAACATTAGACTCTGTTGTCAGTACCAACCCTGAGTGAAACATTACACTCTATCGTGAGTACCAACCCTGAGTGAAACATTACACTCTATCGTGAGTTCCAACCCTGAGTGAAACATTACACTCTATCGTGAGTACCAACCCTGAGTGAAACATTACACTCCTGTCGTCAGTACCATCACTGAGTGAAACATTACACTCTTATTGTCAATACCTACACCGAGTGAAACATTACACTCCTGTCGTCAGTACCAACACTGAGTGAAACATTACACTCATGTCGTCAGTATGAACACTGAGTGAAACATTACACTCCTGTCGTCAATACCTACACTGAGTGAAACATTACACTCCTGTCGTCAGTACCAACACTGAGTGAAACATTACACTCTTGTCGTCAATACCTACACCGAGTGAAACATTACACTCCTGTCGTCAGTACCAACACTGAGTGAAACATTACACTCCTGTCGTCAGTACCAGCACTGAGTGAAACATTACACTCCTGTCGTCAATACCTACACTGAGTGAAACATTACACTCCTGTCGTCAGTACCAGCACTGAGTGAAACATTACACTCCTGTGGTCAATACCTACACTGAGTGAAACATTACACTCCTGTCGTCAGTACCAGCAGTGAGTGAAACATTACACTCCTGTCGTCAGTACCAGCACTGAGTGAAACATTACACTCCTGTCGTCAGTACCAGCACTGAGTGAAACATTACACTCCTGTCGTCAATACCTACACTGAGTGAAACATTACACTCCTGTCGTCAGTACCAGCACTGAGTGAAACATTACACTCCTGTCGTCAGTACCTACACTGAGT
The DNA here is from genome assembly GCF_038502225.1 of Cherax quadricarinatus. Taxonomy (NCBI): domain Eukaryota; kingdom Metazoa; phylum Arthropoda; class Malacostraca; order Decapoda; family Parastacidae; genus Cherax; species Cherax quadricarinatus. The sequence goes on from NC_091297.1 coordinate 44,503,678, forward strand.
GAAACATTACACTCCTGTCGTCAGTACCAGCACTGAGTGAAACATTACACTCCTGTCGTCAGTACCTACCTGAGTGAAACATTACACTCCTGTCGTCAGTACCAACACTGAGTGAAACACTACACTCTTGTCGTCAATACCTACACCGAGTGAAACATTACACTCCTGTCGTCAGTACCAACACTGAGTGAAACATTACACTCCTGTCGTCAGTATGAACACTGAGTGAAACATTACACTCCTGTCGTCAGTACCAGCACTGAGTGAAACATTACACTCCTGTCGTCAGTACCAGCACTGAGTGAAACATTACACTCCTGTCGTCAGTACCAGCACTGAGTGAAACATTACACTCCTGTCGTCAATACCTACACTGAGTGAAACATTACACTCCTGTCGTCAGTACCAACACTGAGTGAAACATTACACTCCTGTCGTCAGTACCATCACTGAGTGAAACATTACACTCTTGTTGTCAGTGCCAACACAGTGAAACGTTACACTCCTGTCGTCAGTACCAACACTGAGTGAAACATTACACTCTTGTCGTCAGTACCTACACCGAGTGAAACATTACTCCTGTCGTCAGTACCAACACTGAGTGAAACATTACACTCCTGCCATCAGTGCCAGCACTGAGTGAAACATTACACTCTTCCGTCAGTACCAACACTGAATGAAACTTTACACTCTTCCGTCAGTACCAACACTGAATGAAACATTACACTCTTCCGTCAGTACCAACACTGAGTGAAACATTACACTCCTGCCATCAGTGCCAGCACTGAGTGAAACATTACACTCTTCCGTCAGTACCAACACTGAATGAAACATTACACTCTTCCGTCAGTACCAACACTGAGTGAAACATTACACTCTTCCGTCAGTACCAACACTGAGTGAAACATTACACTCTTCCGTCAGTACCAACACTGAGTGAAACATTACACTCCTGTCGTCAGTACCAGCACTGAGTGAAACATTACACTCCTGTCGTCAGTACCAGCACTGAGTGAAACATTACACTCCTGTCGTCAGTACCAGCACTGAGTGAAACATTACACTCCTGTCGTCAGTACCAGCACTGAGTGAAACATTACACTCTTGTTGTCAGTACCAACACTGAATGAAACATTACACTCTTCCGTCAGTACCAACACTGAGTGAAACATTACACTCTTCCGTCAGTACCAACACTGAGTGAAACATTACACTCTTCCGTCAGTACCAACACTGAGTGAAACATTACACTCTTGTTGTCAGTACCAGCACTGAGTGAAACATTACACTCCTGTCGTCAGTACCAGCACTGAGTGAAACATTACACTCCTGTCGTCAGTACCAGCACTGAGTGAAACATTACACTCTTGTTGTCAGTACCAACACTGAATGAAACATTACACTCTTCCGTCAGTACGAACACTGAGTGAAACATTACACTCTTCCGTCAGTACCAACACTGAGTGAAACATTACACTCTTCCGTCAGTACCAACACTGAGTGAAACATTACACTCTTCCGTCAGTACCAACACTGAGTGAAACATTACACTCTTGTTGTCAGTACCAACACTGAATGAAACATTACACTCTTCCGTCAGTACCAACACTGAGTGAAACATTACACTCTTCCGTCAGTACCAACACTGAGTGAAACATTACACTCTTCCGTCAGTACCAACACTGAGTGAAACATTACACTCTTGTTGTCAGTACCAACACTGAATGAAACATTACACTCTTCCGTCAGTACGAACACTGAGTGAAACATTACACTCTTCCGTCAGTACCAACACTGAGTGAAACATTACACTCTTCCGTCAGTACCAACACTGAGTGAAACATTACACTCTTCCGTCAGTACCAACACTGAGTGAAACATTACACTCTTGTTGTCAGTACCAACACTGAATGAAACATTACACTCTTCCGTCAGTACCAACACTGAGTGAAACATTACACTCCTGCAATGGTAACTCGAAAGCTTCATCAAGTCTACTCTCACCTGCTAAGGGAATCTTCTCGGTGGGCGGGAGCTTCTCCGTCATGGCCATGAGGAAGACCATCATAGCCAACATTGAGTTGGTACCCAGGCCGATCTTCTCTCCAGATTCAGAGGGCAGCGAAAAGACCATCAAGGCTGCGGGAGGAGGAGAAGTGTCATCCACACCCCACACACACACACACGCACTCTCAGTTGTTCAAGGAGATCGTGATCCCAGGAAGGTGGAGCTTCTCTAATCTTCCTTCGATCAAAGCTGATGACCTCCCATTTTCCAGAAGCTGGATTTCTCACCTTCGGGTTTAGCGTTTCCAGGTAAATATAATAATAATAATAATAATAATAATAATAATAATAATAATAATAATAATAATAATAATAATGTTTTTATTATTATTATTACACTGGTCTGCATATGGAATGATTTAATTTTTATTTTTATTCATGGTTGCGGTCTTACATATTCTTGAGCTGCTGATTGTAAATATCTAAACCATTTTGCTCTATCATGTAAGAATTTTGAATAAAATACAAATTAATGATATTAAAAAATGTGAATTTTTAATAAATTGTTACTTTATTAAAATCAGGCAAGTAGTCATGGAAAAGCACATTCTGTTAGTTTTAAGAACATGTGAATTCCAAATCAACATGAATCAGATCAAATGATTTTATTAAAAAAAATATGATCCTAATGGTTAGCCTACATACTGATTCAAGGGAAGGAGGAACGCTTTGATTTTCGCTTGTGCTGGGCATCGAGACCATTACGTTTCAATGACCAGCAGTAATCTGACATCATGCTGACATTCCATTTGCCCTAGTATCGAGTTTCTATGGTGCAAATATCCTGATGGAATCGCTCTCATTGTTCCTCACTGTAGTCCCCACAATTGTTGGAAAAATAGTCAAGATGTGAGTGCAAAAAGTGTGTCTGCACACTCATTCTAGACAGGTCTTAGATCATTAGCTCATATTCGGGGAAGCGCCTGTTTCCCAGGAAGTTGTGGACATTCTGCTTGAATGAAAACCAGACATTCACCTCGACACCTGCTAATGCTTCATCAAAATGCTTGTTCTTCATCAGTTCCCGAATCTGAGGACCAACAAAGATTCCTGCCTTTAGTTTACCTTCACTTATAAGAGGAAACTTTAACTCCAGGTAATTGAAAGCAGTTCCATTCTTGTTCAAGACCTTCACAACATTTTTCAACAGCCCTAATTTGATGTGGAGTGGTGGCACAGTTGCAGCTGCGTTGCCATTGTAGAGTAGTACAGCCTTTAAACTTCTTTTAGAAGAATCAACGAAGATTCTCCATTCATCTGCTTTGTATGACATCCCCATGTGTTCAATAAGGCCAGAAATATTTGAACAGAAAACTAAAGATTCCTCTTTGTCACAGAACTGAGTAAATTCCGCTTCACGATGACGGTACCAAGCGAATGTTGTTCCAGGAGCTAGAAGCCTCCGATCCTTCAGTCTAGAGCCAAGTAACTGTGCACTTTCTTTTGGAAGGTTAAGGTCTCTCACCAAGTCATTGAGCTCAACTTAGCTGAAGGGTTTGGAATTGTCATGTGCTGGTGGTTCATAGTCTACTTCCATCTCCTTATAATCACTGGCATAAGACTTTGATGAAATTTGCCATGTCTCAGGTGGCACAGGTGCAGGAATATCTTCAGAGTGTGGAACAGGCCTTATTGCTGAAGGAATATTTGGGTATATTATGCGATCATTAGTCTTCTTGTTGAATCCAGCTACTTTAGTCATACAAAAGTAGCAGTCATCATGGTGGTTCATTTACTCCCGCCATACCATTGGTACCCCAAAGGGTACCAACTGACCAAATCTGGAGCTTACTGATGCAACTTTTGCAGGCTTTGTGTGGTCCAAATGGTTTGTCCTGGTCTCCAAGTTTGCTGCCAAAATAAGCAAAGTAGCAGCGCTTCAATAAAGGAGTAATGTTGCTCCGGGAATCTGAAGGGTGAACTGCCGGCAGACATAGCAAAATATGTCTTGTGAATTTATGTAGCTTCTAGGCATATTAATAATATGAAAATAAAGAAAAATATATTAGATTTAACATTTAGTCATTATAAGGTAAGCATTTTAACTGATAATATGTGTGCAACAGTTAGGTATCTTTATTTCGAAACGTTTCGCCTACACAGTAGGCTTCTTCAGTCGAGTACAGAGGGTGATGGACTGATTACATCGTCTTCAAGTATCTTCTGCTTCTATCAACTTTTCTGTACTCGACTGAAGAAGCCTACTGTGTAGGCGAAACGTTTCGAAATAAAGATACCTAACTGTTGCATATGTGTCTTACCTAACAACCTGTCGGTATTTTATACCATTTTAATGTTCAACTGATAATATACCACATTCTCATTTACTTATGTTATACGAAAAGAGAAAAATAACGTTTCCGTATAACTTGACGACCTGATGTGATAGAGATGAATAAGAAACACAGTGAATCACTATTTTCCATATATATACCGAGAAATATACCAGAGAGTCAATAAAAAAATCATGCAGACCAGTGTTAGTATTAATTAATATTATTATATTAATACACATCATATCGGAGAATTATTATTATAATCAAGGGAGAAGCACTAAACCCGTATGATTATACCGCGCCTGTGGGGGGATGTGGAAGGTATTCAGATTTAATTCAGGGAACTGGAGCACATATCCAATTCCCTAGATCAAGAGCCCTTCACCAGCATCAAGGAACCTTCCTTGAGGGGTCATATCGGAGAAAAAGACAAGAGAGAGAGAGAGAGAGAGAGAGAGAGAGAGAGAGAGAGAGAGAGAGAGAGAGAGAGAGAGAGAGAGAGAGAGAGAGAGAGAGAGAGAGAGAGAGAGAGAGAGAGGTACTGAAGTTAAATGGCCTAGTATGGGGCAGTTGACCTGCTGATGTGATCCTTCCTTCTTATGTTCTTATGAGAGGAAGAAAACTGTGGCAGTGTTACAACTCTTTGCCTCTTCTATGAGCTTGTTAAATGTCAGCAACAGATCTATCCCGTGAAGGTTGTTGGGGGGGGGGGGAAGAGTGAGTGGATGCTCGACCCTCCGGCCACTGGGAGAGAGACACACTTCTTGGCAGTCTCTGGAAATTTTAGACAACCTTTCGGTTCGTTCTGGACCAGAATCGGTGCCGGTCGCACCGTAACGTTTGTCTTGAAATTGTCTCTCTAAATTACGAGTTAGTTGTGAAGTGAGCTGGTTGAGTGAGTAATGTGAGTGAGTAGTGATGAGGTAAATGATGGAGATACACTCACCACAAAAGTTGATGAGTATACCAGGCATGATGAAGAAGAAGAGGGAGTAGATGGTCCTCCTCTGCACCTGAAGATAGTAGCTGATAGCTGTGGGAAGAACGTTCTATGTTGTATTAACACAACACATCCCAGTGAAGATAAATACTGCCGTTCACAAGATGAATGTGGAACACACAATAAACTAGTTACTACCGTCCACAGGACGGATATTATTTTAATTCCAGTCTTCCCCTAGGGTGTGACTTACACAGCTGTCTAATATGTAGGAATCGACTTATTACTTAATGCCACATACAAACATCCCAAATTTTAGTGATAAATTAAAGACACTAATAATAAACAACCAATTGAACAAGCACCACTTTCTCTTAGCCGGAGACTTCAATATCAACCTTGGTCTCAGCCAGTAACAGATTTCATCAACAATATGAACAACACACTTCTTATACCAACAATAACTAAACCAACCAGGCTGACTGAGACAACTGCAACCATAATTGACCATATATGGACCAATATACTAGCCCCCCTTTAAATCAGGGATAATCACAGACAGCACTACTGACCACTACCCCACCTTCCTCTTAACAAACATTAGTAAACCACTACTGGAATAAAACAAAGTTTCTTTTCGACTCCATGACGAGGCCTCAGTAAGTAACTTCACAACAGAGCTAGAGACTGTTGACTGCCCTACAGACTTCTCCAATGCCAATGGTATCGATGACTGGATTGACATATTTCTTAAAAAATTACTTAGACTATGTAATAAACATTGTTCTATAAAAATGAAACAGATTATGAATAAACGGCTAGGTTGTCCATGACTAACTAACAGCGTACTAAGATCCGTAGATAAGAAACATCAATATAAAAAGCAATATAGGCAGGGTTTAATACATAAAGATACTGTTAAACACTCTTCATCAGTTCTCACCAAACTAATGAAAAAAGCCAAGCAATTATACTACACCAGCAGATTCACTGAAACAAGAGGAGATATAAAAAAGGCCTGGAAAACACTCTCTCAGATTCTGGGAACCCACAAACTAAAAAAAAAAAACCTAGGGATACTGTCCTAATTAAACCAAGTGAATCACAATTACAGCCTATTGATACGGTTCACAAAGTAAATGACTTCTCAAACATAGGATCATACCTCGCCAGTAAAATCCCAGGTACCAACGCCCGAGCAAGTGACTACTTACATGGAAATTTCCCATCCTCCATCTATCTTGCACCTACCGAGCCCACTGAAGTCACCTTGATTATCAAGTCACTTAAAAATATATCAGGGAATGTCTCAAGTCCCACCATTATTGTACAAGCAAGCAGCTCATGTTCTTTCGCCTGCTATTTCATTACTTTTTAACAAATCTCTAGAAACTAGCACTTTCCCGACACTACTCAAGACAGCAAGAGTTACACCAATACACAAAGGTGGTGACCCCTCAGATGTAAACAACTATAGGCCAATATCAAACTTACCGTTGTTATCCAAAATCTTCGAAAAACTCGTGCACAAGAGACTATATTCGTTCATAACAGCACAAAACATACTCAACCCCTGCCAATTTGGCTTCAAGAAAAACAAAAGCACAAATGATGCAACTGTAAAAATGCTAGACCTACTCTACACTGCACTGGAAAATAAGAAATATCCATTAGGACTCTTTACTGACCTAAGAAAAGCTTATGACACAGTAGACCACGGCATCCTACTATACAAACTTGACCATTATGGTATAAGAGGCTATGCCTCTCATTCCTTACAAACAGGTATCAAACATCTCCATTAAAGACACAACCTCATCATCACGACCACTTGATACTGGAGTGCCACAGGGAAGTGTCCTTGGTCCCCTGCTCTTCCTCCTATATATCAATGATCTTCCCAACGTATCACAACACCTGAAACCCATTCTCTTTGCTGACGACACGACTTATGTCATCCCCCACCCAAATGTTGCCACACTCAACACCATTGTTAACGACGAGCTCCTGAAAATATAAATCTGGATGGCTGCCAATAAGCTTATACTTAAGACTGACAAAACCTTCTATATTCTGTTTGGTAACAGAGCAGATGTTGCACAACTCGACATTAAGATCGACAATGCCCCTATTGCCAAATACAATGAGGGCAAAATCCTGGCCCTTCACCTTGACAGCAAACTGAATTTCAGAACCCATATCCAACACATAAAAAGAAGTATCCAAAACTGTTGGGATCCTCTCTAAGACACGTTACTATGTATCAAAATCAACCCTTCTTACACAATACTATTCACTTATCTATCCCTACCTCACATACATCATTTGTGCTTGGGGATCAACAGCAATTACCCACCTAAAGCCAATAATAACCCAGCAAAAGCCGCTTTAAAAATTACCACAACCCAATGCTAAGCAACCCCCCCCCCCCACTCTTGAAAGACCTAAACTTACTATTCTGCAGTCTACATTTACAGAACCATAAATTGCAATATTAACCCTGAACTAAAGCACTTTCTTGTTAGTTGCGACAGGACCCATAGGCATAATACCAGACATAAACATCTCTATGACATTCCCCGAGCACGGTTAAATCTATACAAAAATTCAATGCACATAAAAGGACCTAAAATCTAGAACTCCTGAATGAAAACTCTAGAACTGCAGACTCAATAACCATTTTAATAGGAAGCGTTAAAAAACACTACCTCCCTAACACACACCACCGGTAGCTAACACACACCACCGGTAGCTAACACACACCACCGGTAGCTAACACACACCACCGGTAGCTAACACACACCACCGGTAGCTAACACACACCACCGGTAGCTAACACACACCACCGGTAGCAAACACACACCACCGGTAGGTAACACACACTACCGGTAGCTAACACATACCACACCGGTAGCTAACACACCCCACCAGTAGCTAACACACACCACCGGTAGCTAACACACACCACCGGTAGCTAACACACACCACCGGTAGCTAACACACACTACCGGTAGCTAACACACACCACCGGTAGCTAACACATACCACACCGGTAGCTAACACACCCCACCAGTAGCTAACACACACCATCGGTAGCTAACACACACCACCAGTATCTAACACACACCACCGGTAGCTAACACACCCCACCAGTAGCTAACACACACCACCGGTAGCTAACACACACCACCAGTAGCTAACACACACCACCGGTAGCTAACACACCACACCGGTAGCTAACACACCCCACCGGTAGCTAACATACACCACCGGTAGCTAACACACCACACCGGTAGCTAACACACCCCACCGGTAGCTAACATACACCACCGGTAGCTAACACACCACACCGGTAGCTAACACACCCCACCGGTAGCTAACACACCCCACCGGTAGCTAACATACACCACCGGTAGCTAACACACCACACAGGTAGCTAACACACCCCACCGGTAGCTAACACACACCACCGGTAGCTAACACAACCCACCGGCAGTGAACACACACCACCGGTAGCTAACACACACCACCGGTAGCTAACACACTCCGCCGGAGGCTAACACACACCACCGGTAGCTAACACACCCCACCGGTAGCTAACAAACCCCACCAGTAGCTAAGACAACCCACCGGCAGTGAACACACACCACCGGAAGCTAACACACACCACCGGTAGCTAACACACACCACCGGTAGCTAACACACCACACCGGTAGCTAACACACCCCACAGGTAGCTAACATACACCACCGGTAGCTAACACACCACACCGGTAGCTAACACACCCCACCGGTAGCTAACACACACCACCGGAAGCTAACACACACCACCGGTAGCTAACACACACCACCGGTAGCTAACACACACCACCGGTAACTAACAACCCACCGGCAGTGAACACACACCACCGGTAACTAACACACACCACCGGTAGCTAACACACCCCGCCGGTGGCTAACACACACCACCTGTAGCTAACACACACCACAGGTAGCTAACAAACCCCACCGATAGCTAACACAACCCACCGGCAGTGAACACACACCACCGGAAGCTAACACACACCACCGGTAGCTAATACACACCACCGGTAGCTAACACACAAGCCAACAGTAGCTAACACGCACCACCGGTAGCTAACACACACCACAGGTAGCTAACACACCCAACTGTAGTTAACACACACCACCGGTAGCTAACACACACCACCGGTAGCTAACACACACCCCACCGGTAGCTAACACACACCACCGGTAGCTAACACACACCCCACCGGTAGCTAACACACACCACCGGTAGCTAACACACACCACCGGCAGCTCACACACACCACCGGAAGCTAACACACACCACCGGTAGCTAACACAACCCAGCGGCAGTGAACACAACCCACCGGTAGCTAACACACACCACCGGTAGCTAACAAACCCCACTGGTAGCTAACACAACCCACCGGGAGTGAACACACACCACCTGTAGCTAACACACACCACCGGTAGCTAACAAACCCCACCGGTAGCTAACACACACCCCACCGGTAGCTAACACACACCACCGGTAGCTAACACACACCCAACCGGTAGCTAACACACACCACCGGTAGCTAACACACACCACCGCCAGCTCACACACACCACCAGTAGCTAACACACACCACCGGTAGCTAACAAAACCCACCGGCAGTGAACACACACCACCGGTAGCTAACACACCCAACTGTAGTTAACACACAACCCAGGTAGCTAACACACCCCACAGGTAGCTAACACACCCAAAGGTAGCTAACACACCCCAACGGCAGCTAACACACATCACCGGTAGCTAACACTCAGCACCGGTAGCTAACACACCCCACAGGAAGC
>NC_091297.1:44513922-44531422 GCF_038502225.1 Cherax quadricarinatus
CCCTCTCTCTTTATCAAACCTCGTCTTAAAACTGTGTATGGTTCCTGCCTCCACTACGTCATTTTCTAGGCTATTCCACTGCCTTACAACTCTATGACTGAAGAAATACTTCCTACTATCTCTCTGACTCATTTGTGTCTTCAACTTCCAATTGTGGCCTCTTGTTTCTGTGTCCCCTCCCTGGAACATCCTGTCTTTGTCCACCTTGTCTATTCCACGCAGTATTTTATATGTCGTTATCATGTCTCCCCTGACCCTCCTGTCCTCCAGTGAGGTCAGGCCGATTTCCCTTAATCTTTCTTCATAGGACATTCCCCTTAGCTCTGGAACTAACCTTGTCGCAAACCTTTGTACTTTCTCTAGTTTCTTGACGTGCTTTATCAAGTGCGGGTTCCAAACAGGTGCTGCATACTCCAGTATGGGCCTGACATACACGGTGTACAGTGTCTTGAATGATTCCTTACTAAGGTATCGGAATGCTGTTCTCAGGTTTGCCAGGCGCCCATATGCTGCAGCAGTTATCTGATTGATGTGTGCTTCCGGAGACATGCTCGGTGTTATACTCACCCCAAGATCTTTCTCCTTGAGTGAGGTTTGCAGTCTTTGGCCACCTAGCCTATACTCTGTCTGTGGTCTTCTGTGCCCCTCCCCCATCTTCATGACTTTGCATTTGGCAGGATTAAATTCGAGAAGCCATTTGCTGGACCAGGTGTCCAGTCTGTCCAGGTCTCTTTGAAGTCCTGCCTGGTCCTCATCAGATTTAATTCTCCTCATTAACTTCACATCATCTGCAAACAGGGACACTTCTGAGTCTAACCCTTCCGTCATGTCGTTCACATATACCAAAAATAGCACTGGTCCTAGGACCGACCCCTGTGGGACCCCGCTCGTCACAGGTGCCCACTGTGATACATCATTACGTACCATGACTCGTTGTTGCCTCCCTGTCAGGTATTCTCTGATCCATTGCAGTGCCCTTCCTGTTATATGCGCCTGATGCTCTAGCTTCTGCACTAATCTCTTGTGAGGAACTGTGTCAAAGGCCTTCTTGCAGTCCAAGAAGATGCAATCAACCCACCCCTCTCTCTCTTGTCTTACTTCTGTTATTTTATCATAAAACTCCAGAAGGTTTGTGACACAGGATTTGCCTTCCGTGAATCCGTGCTGGTTGGCATTTATACTCCTGTTCCGTTCCAGGTGCTCCACCACTCTCCTCCTGATAATCTTCTCCATAATTTTGCATACTATACACGTCAATGACACAGGTCTATAGTTTAGTGCCTCTTTTCTGTCTCCTTTTTTAAAAATGGGAACTACATTTGCCGTCTTCCATACCTCAGGTAGTTGCCCAGTTTCCAGGGATGTGTTGAAGATTGTGGTAAGTGGCACGCACAACATATCTGCTCCCTCTCTAAGGACCCACGGGGAGATGTTGTCTGGTCCCATTGCCTTTGAGGTATTGATGTCCCTTAGCAGTTTCTTCACCTCCTCCTTATCTGTATGTATGTCGTCCAACACTTGTTGGTGTATTCCTTGTTGGTGTCCCCATCTGGTCTGTCCCCCCAGAGTCCTTCCTGTCTCTACTGTAAATACTTCCTTAAATCTCGTGTTGAGCTCCTCACATACCTCTTGATCGTTTCTTGTGAGTTCTCCACCTTCCTTCCTCAGCCTTATCACCTGGTCCTTGACTGTTGTCTTCCTCCTAATGTGGCTATACAGCAGTTTCGGGTCAGATTTGACTTTCGATGCTATGTCGTTTTCATACTGTCGCTGGGCCTCCCTCCTTATCTGTGCATACTCGTTTCTGGCTCTTCTACTAATCTCCTTGTTTTCCTGGGTCCTATGCCTCCTGTACCTTTTCCATTCTCTGTTGCACTTAGTTTTTGCCTCCCTACACCTTCGGGTAAACCAAGGACTCGTTTTGGTCTTCCTATTATTTCCGTTTCCCTTGGGAACAAAACTTTCCTCTGTGTGTGTGCGTGTGTGTGTGTGTGTGTGTGTGTGTGTGTGTGTGTGTGTGTGTGTGTGTGTGTGTGTGTGTGTGTGTGTGTGTGTGTGTGTGTGTGTGTGTGTGTGTGTGTGTGTATGTGTGTGTGTATGTGTGTATGTGTGTGTGTGTGTGTATATGTGTGTGTGTGTGTGTTTGTATGTGTGTGTGTGTGTGTATGTGTGTGTGTGTATGTGTTTGTGTGTGTGTGTGTATGTGTGTGTGTGTGTGTGTGTTTGTGTGTGTGTGTGTGTGTGTATGTGTGTGTGTGTGTATTCACCTAATTGTACTCACCTAATTGTGGTTGCAGGGGTCGAGACTCAGCTCCTGGCCCCGCCTCTTCACTGATCGGTACTAGGTCTTCTCTCTCTCTCTGCTCCAGAGCTTTATCATACCTTGTCTTAAAGCTATGTATGATTCCTTCCTCCACTGCATCACTTGTTAGGCTATTCCACTTCCTGACGACTCTATAACTGAAGGAATGTTTCCTAACGTCCCTGTGACTCGTCTGAGTCTTCAGCTTCCAATTGTGATCCCTTGTTTCTGTGTCCCCTCTCGAACAGCCTGTCTCTCTCTACCTTGTCTATTCCACGCAGTATTTTGCATGTCATTATCATGTCTCCCCTGACCCGCTTGTCCTCCAATGTCCTCATACCGATTTCCCTCAACCTTTTTTCGTAGGACATACCCCTGAGCTCCGGAACTAGCCTTGTTGCAAACCTTTGCACTTTCTCTAATTTCTTGACGTGTTTGACCAGGTCTGAGTTTCAAACTGGAGCTGCATACTTTAGTATTGGCCTGATGTACACAATGTACAGTGTCTTGAACGATTCCTTACTAAGGTATTGGAACGCTATTCCGCAGGTTTGCCAGGCGACCGTATGCTGCAGCAGTTATCTGTTTGATGTGTGCCTCCGGAGACATGCTCAATGTAATGGTCACCCCAGGATCTATCTCCTTGAGCGAGGTTTGCAGTCCTTGCCCACCTAGTCTATACTCTGTCTGCGGTCTTCTTTGCCCTTCTCCGATCATCATGACTTTGCACTTGGCAGGGTTGAATTCAAGAAGCCAGTTGCTGAACCAAGTGTCCAGCCTGTCCGGGTCTCTTTGAAGTCCTGCCGTGTCCTCATCTGATTTAATTCTCCTCATTAACTTCGCATCATCTGCGAACAGGAACACCTCTGAGTCTATCCCTTCCATCATGTCATTCACATATACCAGAAATAGCACTGGTCCTAGAACCAACCCCTGTGGGACCCTGCTTTTCACAGGTGCCCAATGTGATACCTCATCCCATACCATGACTCGTTGTTGCCTCCCTGTCAGGTATTCTCTGATCCTTTGCAGTGTCCTTCCTGTTATACGTGCCTGATCCTCTAGTTTCTGCACTAGTCTCTTGTGAGGAACTGTGTCGAAGGCCTTCTTGCAGTCCAAGGAAATGCAATCAACCCACCCCCCTCTCTCGTGTCGCACTTCTGTAACTTTGTCATAGAACTCCAGAAGGTTTGTGACACAGGATTTGCCTTCTATGAATCCGTGCTGGTTATCGTTTATAATGTTGTTTCGTTCCAGGTGCTCCACCACTCTCCTCCTGATAATCTTCTCTATGAGTTTGCATGCTATACAGGTCAGTGACACCGGTCTGTAATTTAGTGGCTATTTTCTGTCTCCTTTTTTTAAAAATGTGAACTACATTTGTGGTCTTCCATACCTCAGGTAGTTGCCCAGTTTCAAGGGATGTGTTGAAGATTGTGGTTAATGGCACACACATTATATCTGCTCCCTCCCTGATGACCCACGGGGAGATGTTGCCCGGTCCCATTGTCTTTGAGGTATCAAGTTCACTTAGCAGCTTCTTCACCTCCTCAGTTGTGTGCATATCGTCCAGCACCTGTTGGTTTATTCCCTTTTGGTGTCCCCCTCTGTCCTGTCTTCCCAGAGTCCTTCCTGTCCCCACTGTGAATACTTCCTTAAATCTCCTGTTGAGCTCCTCGCATTCCTCTTTATCGTTACTTGTGAGTACCCAACCTTCTTTCCTCAGCCTGATCACCTGGTCTTTGACTATCGTCTTTCTTCTAATGTGGCTAAACAGCAGTTTCGGGAGAGACTTGGCTTTCGATGCTATGTCAATTTCGTACTGTCGCTGGGCCTCACTCCTTATCTGTGCATATTCGTTTCTGGCTCATCGACTGATCTCCTTGTTTTCTTGGGTCCTTTGCCTTCTATATATCTTCCATTCTCTAATTCACTTAGTTTTTGCCTCACTGCACTTTTGGGTGAACCAAGGACTTGCTTTGGTCTTCCCATTGTTTCTGTTGCCCTTGGGAACAAACCTTTCCTCTGCCTCCTTGTATTTTGTTGTTACATACTCCGTCATTTCATTTACTGTCTTTCCTACCATTTCTTTGTCCGACTGCACCTCCCGCAGGAAGTTCCTCATAACTGTGTAGTTCCCACTTTTATAGTCTGGCTTTTCGCATTCGACTCATGTTACCCTCTCCACCTGTAACTTTACTATGTAATCAAAACTCAGGACTACATGATCACTAGCTCTGAGGGGCCTCTCATATGTGATGTCATCAATGTCTGAGCTACTCATGGTGAACACAAGGTCCAGTCTTGCTGGTCCATCTTCCCCTCGCTCTGTGGTAGTGTCCCTGATGTGTTGATGTATGAGGTTTTCCAGTACCACATCCATCATCTTGGCTCTCCATGTTTCGGGCCCCCATGAGGCTCCAGGTTTTCCTAATCAATCTCCCTCTGGTTGAAATCACCCATAACCAGTAACTTTGCTTTGCACATTTGAGCTCTTCCTGCCACCTCAGCCAGTGTGTCCACCATCACTCTGTTGTTCTCATCATATTCCTCTCTTGGCCTCCTGAAGTTCTGTGGTGGGTTATACATCACAACAATGACTACCTCATGTTCCCCAGATTGAATTGTGCCTGCTATGTGGTCCCTTTCTCAAATCTCGTTCATGCCCTCCATTTCCTCGACACTCAATCGGTTTTTTATGAGCAGTGCCACCCCTTCTTCCTCTCTGCAGTGGGGTTAGTGATGTGGTGGGGGGGGGGGAGAGGGAACAGTGCGTGGGTTTCGGTTGAGGTTGTTCAGTTGTTTTGGGGTTGTTGTGGTTGAAGTCCTTCTGTGGGTGTCTCTGTAGGGTATATTTGTCCTTCCACCTGAGTCTGGGTTCTGCTCGTCCTTATCAATGCCTCCCATTCCTCCTTTCGTTTTTGCTCCCTCTCTCTCAGTCTCGTCCTTTCCTTCTGTATTCTGTCGCAATCGAGGTACACGCTCCGATACTCTGAATTGTCCCTCAGTCGTGCTTTCTGCTGAAAGATCCTGGTTTGAGCTGATTCTGCATTGAAGACTACTTTGACAGGCTGTCTCCTTCTGTGTGCAAACCACCCAATCCTCCGAAAATTTGCCACCTGGGTCATGTCTCCCTCTCCTATTGCTTTCAAGATACCTTCGACCGCTTTCTTCTCCCCCTGGACTCTTTCATCCTAGGTTTCCCCTTCAACTTCTTGGAGCCCGTAGACAAACATTGACCTCTCCCTCTCCTCCTCCCATTGTGTCTCTCTTTGTGTCCTCTGAGGTGTTTTATCTTCTTCCATCGAGACGTTCCTGCCTTCAACCCCTGCCCTTGCTGCAGCCCCTATGCTCAGTGAACTGTCTTCCCTGCTCAGCTGTTCCCTGCCACTGTAGTTGACTGTTAGAATCTCTGCATAAGTCTTGTCTCCTGCATTGACTGCAGGCTTCACGATTGGTCTTTCTGTACTCATCTTTTCCTGAATCCCTGCAGCCCCTTTCGTCTGTGACTGTTATAGAAGTCCCTGATGTCATTCTTGTGCTGTCATTTGTCTATTCTGTTTCAGTTTTTTAGCTCCTCTTCTAAGCACTTTATCATATCTTCTGCTGCTAAGACTTGTAGTCCACACATCCTGCTCTCTTCATCTATCCTCTCCTCCATTACCCTGCCGAGCTCAGCTAGCTTCCTTCCCCACTCTTCCTCCATTTTTGTGAGCTCTACCTCCCAGTCTTCCCTCCCAGGTTCCTCCTTCCTGGGGTCGACCTCCAGACCCCTGGGTCTCCGCCCTCTTGGGTTACCTTTTTTTTACCATGGAAAGAAGCTTGTGTGTGAGAGAGATGGAGGGAGAGAGAGAGGGATAGAGAGAGAGGGATAGAGAGAGAGGGAGAGAGAATGCTGGGAAGAAGGCTAGGATAATGAGTGGGAAGGGAGGGGAGTTAGGGAGGCCAAGGGAGGAAAAGGAAGATGAATGGAAGGTGTTTGTGAGGAGGGGAGAGAGAGAACGAGCGGTGGAGAGAGAAGATAGAAAGGAAGAGATAGAGATAGAGCAGAGGGAGGGGAAAGATGGAAAGAGAGGGAGAGAAAGGGAGAGAGAGAGAGAGAGAGAGAGAGAGAGAGAGAGAGAGCTTGGACCGGATGTTCAGTGGTGGGCAGGGGAGGTAGGTGGTATGCAGTTGAGGGATGACTGTTACTCCACTCTCGTATATGTGCGTGTGTGCCCCCACTTCTAAGTATTCATACTGCTAATTAATACCCGTAGTAATACCAGTAATTCGAAAACTTACCAATAGTAATTCTAACACTTATCAATTCTACTTATAAAATACGGTTCTAAAAACTAAGCTTCTCTCAACTTCTACAAGTGTCTGACATTACCCCTCGCTAGACTGCTTCACTTCCTCACACTCTCATCAACCCTGTCTCCACCTTATCTATGCTATTTCTACTCTAATTCTGGTAATAGCTTCCAGGAGTGAGTGACCAGTATCTAACAGCGATGCAGAGACCAGAATCTGACAACATGCAACCACAATAGGTGAGCAGTACTTGCGCTGGCACCGGGACAATGACAAGTTGCCAGATGCTGATGACGTAGTAGTCGTACATAGGCCTTGTATCAGTATTTTGAAAATCCTTCACTCGTGATGTTTATAGCCATATATGCTCATACATCCTGCATTCGTCAAGTGATTTCCCTTTTCACTTATGATAGAATACACTTCACATTCGGTGGGCTACACTTTGTATTTATAATGGCACACAACCTGTTGTGACGTCACTGCTTCAGCAGGCTTACTCCTGCCACTTTCCCTAGTTATATATTTTATTTTTCCTTTCTCCTTTTGCTTATTAACTTTTGTACTCTCACTGTATGCTGCCCCACATTTCACTTGTTAACCAATCTCTAGTAATTCTTGAACACCCACTTCCACACTCGCTTTGATCTTTGTATATTTGAATCTGTGTGGCAACAGGTGCCTACTAGGCCCCTAACAGTTTGGCACTTTGAAATATTAATGATTTCAGGCTTCCTCTCGACTTTTTTTTAACTAATAGCTTTGGTTATCACTCGTATGATTGCTCACTGACGTTGTCACTACCACTGATTACTGCTAGCATTTACTGCGTGCCTTAAAAACACTAAGGCTCTCGGAGCTTTGTGCCCCCACGTTTGCGTGACTGTGTGACTGTATGTAGGTGTTTGTGCGTGCGTGCATGTGTGTGTATGTGTGTGTACTCATCTATATGTGGTTGCAGGGGTCAAGTCATAGCTCCTGGCCCCGCCTCTTCACTGGTCGATACTAATTCACTCTCTCCCTGCTCCATGATATTTGTCATACTTCTTCTTAAAGCTATTTATGGAACTTGTTTCCACTACTTCACTCTCCAGATTATTCCAGTTCCTGACAACTCTAAGACTAAAGAAATACTTCCTAACATCCCTATGACTCATCTGGGTTTTCAGTTTCCAATTGTGTCCCCGTGTTTCTGTATCCCATCTCTGAAACATTCGATCCTTGTCCACCTTGGCAGTGCCTCTTAGTATTTTATACGTTGTTATCATGTCCCCTCTATCCCTCCTATCCTCTAGTGCCATCAGGTTGAGTTCCCTTAACCTCTCCTCATAAGACATATCCCTCAGTTCCGGGACTAATCGTGTTGCAAATTTTTGCACTTTCTCCAATTTCTTGACTTGTTTGACTAAGTGAGGGTTCCATACTGGCGCTGCATATTCCAGTATAGGCCTTACGTACGCTGTGTACAATGTCGTGAATGACTCCTTACTCAGATGTCTAAACGCCAATCTCAGGTTTGCCAGTCTCCCATATGCTGCAGCAGTTATTTGACTGATGTGTGCCTCAGGGGACATGTTCGTTATGATGCTTACCCCAAGATCCTTTTCTTTAACTGACGTTTGCAGCTGCTGGTTTCCTAACCTGTACTCCGTCTGCAGTCTTCTGTGTCCTTCCCCAATCTTCATGACCTTACACTTACTGGGGTTAAACTCCAGGAGCTATTTGTCGGACCATACTTGTAGTTTGTCCAGATCCCCTTGTAATCTTAACTGATCCTCTCCCACTTGTATTCTCCTCATCAGTTTCACATCATCAGCGAACAGTGACACTTCTGAATCTATTCCTTCCTCCATGTCATTTACGTATACAAGAAACAGCACCGGGCCTTGGACTGAACCTTGTGGAACCACACTCGACACATGTGCCCACTCCGACACTTCAGCATCGTTGTTTCCTTCCTGTCAGGTATTCCCCGATCCATTGCAGTACTTTCCCCCGTTATTCCTGCCTGCTCTAATTTTTGCACCAGTCTCTTGTGTGGTACTGTGTCAAAAGCCTTGCAGTCTAAAAAGATACAATCTACCCATCCCTCTCTCTCCTGTCTTACTTCTGTTACCTTATCGTAGAACTCAAGTAGATTTGTGTCACAGGATTTCCCATCTCTGAAACCGTGCTCACTGTCATGTTAGAGCCCAATCTTCTCAGTGTGTTCCACCACTCTTCTCCTGATAATCCTTTCCATGACTTTACATACTATACAAGTCAGTGACACTGGTCTGTAGTTTAACACTGCCTGTCTGTCCCCATTCTTAAAAATTGGAACTACATGTGCTGTCTTCCACACCTCTGGCAACTGCCCAGTTTCGATAGATTTACTGAAGATTGCTTCTAGCGGCACACACAGTTCCTCTGCTCCCTCTCTCAGTATCCATGGAGATATGTTATCTGGGCTCACTGCCTTTGAGGTATCGAGTTCCTCTAACAGTTTCTTCACCTCTACCTAGGTTATGTGTATTGTGTCCAGCACCTGCTGGTGCACCCTACCTCCACAGTTTGCAGGAAGCATTCCTGGCTCTATTGTGAATGCTTCTCTAAATCTTTTGTTTAGTTCATCACTTACTTCTTGGTCACTCTTCGTCAGCTCCCCTCCTTCTTTCCTCAGCCTGATTACCTGGTCCTTGACTGTTGTTTTTCTCCTAATGTGACTGTATAACAACTTTGGTTCAGATTTGCCTTTTGATGCTATGTCGTTCTCGTATTGCCTCTGGGCCTCTCTCCTTATCCTTGCATATTTGTTTCTGGTTCTTCTGCTCAGTTCCTTGTTTTCTTGAGTCCTTTGCCTTCTATACCTTTTCCATGCTCTAGCACACTTGGCTTTGGCCTCTTTACACCTCCAATTAACCCATGGGCTCACTCTGGTCTTACCATTTTTACTGTTGCCCTTTGATATGACCCTTTCCTCTGCCTCCCTGCACTTAGTGGTTACTATTTCCATCCATTTCCATCCATTTACTGTCTTTCCATCTAGTTTTCTTTCTCACTGCACTTCATGCAGGAAACTTCTCATTCCTATGTAGTCCCCTTTTTTGAAGCTTGGTTTCTCTCTTTGTTCTCGTGCTGCTGCATTCTCCACTGTTAGCTCTACAAGATATTCAAAACTCAGGACATCATGATCACTAGCGCCAAGGGGTCTTTTATGGGTGATATCCCCTACGTCTGAACTATTCAAGGTGAATACGAGATCCAGCCTTGCTGCAACATCCTCTCCTCTCTCTCTGGTTGTATCCCTAACATGTTGGTGCATGAAGTTCTCCAATACAGTCTCCAACATCTTAGCCCTCCATGTTTCTGGTCCCCATGTGGCTCTAGGTTTTCCCAGTCAATCTCTTTATGATTGAAATCCCCCATTATAAGCAATTTTGTCCTACCCATATGAGCCCTCCTGGCCACTTCAGCTAGTGTATCCACCATTGCCCTATTGCACACATCATACTCTTCTCTTGTTCTCCTGCTGTTAAGTGATGGGTTATACATCACTGCTATCATCACCTTTGGACCCCCAGTCTGAAGTATTCCTACAATGAAGTCATCTGTTTCCCTTTCCATTTCTCCCATCTCCTCAAAACTCCATTGTTTTTTTATAAGCATTGCTACTCCTCCCCCTCCTCTGTTCTCTGTCTTTCCTCATAATCTGATATCCAGGTAGAAAAAATGCATCTGTTATCATCCTTGTAATTTTTGTCTCTGATAGTGCGTTGATGTCAGGTGATGCATCAATGATGCGTAATTGCCACTCTTCACTCTTATTTGTTATTCCATCTGCATTGGTGTACCATACCTATAGCTTCCTTTCCATTACTGTATTTTGGGAGATGGAAGAGGAAGGTGCATGCTGGGAGGGTGGGAGGCAGGGCACAATAATATGGGAGGCTGCTGTGATTGTGGAATTAGTGCTTAGGGGTGGTGGTGGCTATGGAGTGAGGTTCATTTCTGCTTACTGTGCTTGGTTGATATGTGGTGACAGGGGTTGAGAGGTTTCTGTAAGCATTTGTGTTTGATGTTCCCCCAAAGGCTGAGCTTTCCTGTCCGTCATTGCCTGTCCTGTCTCTCTTTCCTTACACTGATTCTGTCTTGCTCTCATTTTCAGTTGTTTCCTTTCCTTTCGTGTTCTGTCTCGATTTAGGAACACTTTTTGATAATCTGGAGAGTCCTTTAACAGTGGTTTCTGTTGTAGTATCCTGTTCCGTACCACATCTGTCTTAAATAACAAAAAAAGGCACAATACCGTGACTGGGACGATACACAAATAACCCGCACATAGAAGAGAGGAGCTTACGATGACGTTTCAGTCCGACTTGGACCATTTACAAAGTCACACATCTGTCTTGAATGTCAATTTGATTGGTCGATTTTTTTTCCCTCGAATACCCCCGAAGTCTGTGAAAATTTTCAACCTGAGACATGTCCCTCTCTCCTATTATTACAATGATGTTCTTAATCTCTGTTTTCTCCCAATGCTTTCTTTCATCATAGGTCTGCCCTTCAGCCTCCTCAAGCCTATCTGTGTGTGTGTGTGTGTGTGTGTGTGTGTGTGTGTGTGTGTGTGTGTGTGTGTGTGTGTGTGTGTGTGTGTGTGTGTGTGTGTGTGTGTGCCCGTGTATGTGTGTTTGTGTGTGTGTGCTTGCGTGTGTGTGTGTGTGTGTGTGTGTGTGTGTGTGTGTGTGTGTGTGTGTGTGTGTGTGTGTGTGTGTGTGTGTGTGTGTGTGTGTGTCTGTGTGTGTGTGTGTATGTGTGTGTGTGTGTGTGTGTGTGTGTGTGTGTGTGTGTGTGTGTGTGTGTGTGTTTGTGTACTGTAGGATCAGCTGCTTACTCGCCCCTCACATGCCCAGGACAGCTGACTCTGTCAGTGACGACTCCTTCCCTCACACACACGCACAAAGACACAAACACTCTCACACACACACACACACACTCACACACACACACACACACACACACACACACACACACACACACACACACACACACACACACACACAATGAAAGAGAGAGTTCAGAAACGAAAGGAGAAATGGGAGGATATGAAAAAGGAGAGCAGAATAACCCAGGAACAAGTGGAAGGACAAGCACACCCCCCAGAAACACCTGCAGAAGGACCCCAGTCACGACATCCCCAAGGCAACTGAACAATCCAAACCAACCATCACACACCGATCCCTCTGTTCCCACCCCCCGCACCACAGTTACAGTATTAGAACAGAAGCTGAAGGTTTGGTACACAAATGCAGATGGATTAACGAATAAACATGAGGAATGGCAAGAAAGAATCAATGAGAAGTCCCCAGACATCATAGCAGTTACAGAAACAAAACTCACGGGGACAATAACAGATGCAATCTTCCCACCAGGATACCAGATCACGAGGAAAGGTAGAAGGGGCAGAGGGGGAGGTGGGGTTGCTCTGCTAGTAAAAAACAGATGGAAATTCGAGAAAATGGAAGGCATAGATGAGATGGGAGAAAGAGACTACATAGTAGGTACATGTTATTGCTGTTCTTACTGCTGAACAACGGTTTAGTGCTGATGAAGGTAGTGTAGGTAGCAATGATACGGCCGTGGACTAGTTTGGCTTTAATTGGATAGGAGTGAGTACACAACGGGCAGTGTGAGGGAGTGACTGCAAGCCAGTCTGTGGAGGGGGAGCACTTGTGTCTATCAAGAGGGTCGGCCTAGGAGTGAGGGCGGATGGGCTCAGCCTCCCACTGACCTGGGTGAGCCTACAGAGGGCAGCACCTAAATGCCGCGAAATATGAACTAGTCAGAGCAGACGGCTAGGCTGTGTGTTCTGACAGTACAGGCTGTCTACATATACTTCAGTCTGGGGAACACAAGGTGGTATTGCAGTGATGTATAATCCACCACAGAACTGCAGGAGGCCAAGAGAGGAATATGAAGAGAGCAACAGAGCAATGGTGGACACACTTGCTGAGGTGGCAAGAAGAGCTCACTCCTGCAGAGCAAAGTTGCTGGTTATGGGGGATTTCAATCACAGGGAGATTGACTGGGAAAACCTGGAGCCACATGGGGGTCCCGAAACATGGAGAGCCAAGATGATGGACGTGGTGCTGGAAAACCTCATGCACCAACATGTTAAGGACACTACCAGAGTGAGAGGGGAGGATGAACCAGCAAGATTGGACCTTGTGTTCACCTTGGGCAGTTAAGACATTGAGGACATCACGTATGAGAGTCCCCTAGGAGCTAGTGACCACGTGGTTCTGTGCTTTGAATATATAGTAGAGCTGCAAGTGGAGAGAGTAACAGGAGTTGAATGGGAAAAGCCTGACTATAAAAGAGGGGACTACTTAGGGTTGAGTAACTTCCTGCAGGAGGTCCCGTGGGACAGAGAACTGGCAGGAATGCCAGTAAATGAAATGATGGAATATGTAACAACAAAATGCAAGGAGGCAGTGGAAAGGTTTATTCCCAAGGGCAACAGAAACAATGGGAAGACCAGAACGAGCCCCTGGTTTACCCGACGGTGTAAGGAGGCAAAAACAAAGTGCAATAGAGAATGGAGAAAGTACAGAAGGCAGAGAATACACGAAAATAGGGAGATCAGTCACAGAGCCAGGAACGAGTACGCACAGATAAGAAGGGAGGCCCAGCGACAGTATGAAAATGACATAGCATCGAAAATCAAGACTGACCCGAAACTGTTGTATAGCCACATCAGGAGGAAGACAACAGTCAAAGACCAGGTGATCAGATTAAGGACAGAAGGGGGAGAACTCACAAGAAATGACAAGGAGGTATGTGAGGAGCTAAACAGGAGATTTAAGGAAGTTTTTACAGTAGAGACACGAAGGGCTGTTGGAAGTCAGCACAGAAGGGAACATCAAGAGGGAATATACCACCAAGTGTTGGATGACATACGAACAACCGAGAAGCAGGTGAAGAAGCTGCTACGTGACCTCGATACCTCAAAGGCGATGGGACCAGACAACATCTCCCCATGGGTCCTTAGAGAAGGAGCAGAGATGCTGTGAGTGCCTCTAACCACAGTCTTCAACACATCCCTTGAAACTGGGCAACTACCTGAGAAATGGAAGACAGCTAATGTAGTCCCCATATTTAAGAAAGGAAACAGAAACGAGGCACTAAACTACAGACCTGTGTCTCTGACATGTATTGTGTGCAAAGTCATGGAGAAGATTATCAGGAGGAGAGTGGTCGAACACCTGGAAAGGAACAAGATTATAAATGAAAACCAGCATGGGTTCATGGAAGGCAAATCTTGTATCACAAACCTCCTGGAGTTTTATGACAAGGTAACAGAAGTAAGACACGAGAGAGAGGGGTGGGTTGATTGCGTTTTCCTAGACTGCAGGACGGCCTTTGACACAGTTCCCCACAAGAGATTAGTGCAGAAGTTGGAGGATCAGGCGCATGTAACAGGGAGGGCACTGCAATGGATCAGGGAATACCTGACAGGGAGGCAACAACGAGTCATGGTACGTGAAGAGGTATCACAGTGGGCGCCTGTGACGAGCGGGGTCCCACAGGGGTCATTTCTAGGGCCAGTGCTATTTTTGATATATGCGAACGACATGAGGGAAGGAATAAACTCTGAAGTGTCCCTATTAGCAGATGATGTGAAGTTGATGAGAAGAACTAAATCAGATGAGGATGAGGCAGGACTGCAAAGAGACCTGGACAGGCTGGACATGTGGTCCAGAAACTGGCTTCTCGAATTCAATCCTGCCAAATGCAAAGTCATGAAGATTGGGAAGGGGCAAAGAAGACCGCAGACAGAGTATAGGCTAGGTGGACAAAGACTACAGACCTCACTCAGGGAGAAAGACCTAGGGGTGACCATAACACCGAGCACATCACCGGAGGCACACATCAACCAAATAACTGCTGCAGCATACGGGCGCCTGGCAAACCTGAGAATAGCGTTCCGATACCTTAATAAGGAATCGTTCAAGACACTGTACACTGTGTATGTTAGGCCCATACTGGAGTATGCAGCACCAGTCTGGAACCCGCACCTGGTCAAGAACGTCAAGAAGTTAGAGAAAATACAAAGGTTTGCAACAAGGCTAGTCCCAGAGCTCAGGGGAATGTCGTACGAGGAAAAGTTGAGGGAAATCGGACTGACGACACTGGAGGACAGAAAGGTCAGGAGAGACATGATAACGACATACAAGATACTGCGGGGAATAGACAAGGTGGACAGAGATAGGATGTTCCAGAGAGGGGACACAGGAACAAGGGGTCACAACTGGAAGCTGAAGACTCAGACGAGTCACAGGGACGTTAGGAAGTATTTCTTCAGTCATAGAGTCGTCAGGAAGTGGAATAGCCTAGCAAGTGAAGTAGTGGAGGCAGGAACCATACATAGTTTTAAGAAGAGGTATGATACAGCTCAGGAAGCAGAGAGAGAGAGAGGACCTAGTAGCAATCAGTGAAGAGGCGGGGCCAGGAGCTGAGTCTCGACCCCTGCAACCACAATTAGGTGAGTACAATTAGGTGAGTACACACACACACACACACATACACAGGCAGAACTACAAAGGAATCTGGACAGGCTGCAGACCTGGTCCAGCAATTGGCTCCTGGAGTTCAATCCCACCAAGTGCAAAGTCATGAAGATTGGGGAAGGGCAAAGAAGGCTGCAGACGGAGTACAGTCTAGGGGGTCAGAGACTACAAACCTCACTCAAGGAAAAAGATCTTGGGGTGAGTATAACACCAGGCACATCTCCTGAAGCGCACATCAACCAAATAACTGCTGCAGCATATGGGCGCCTAGCAAACCTCCGAACAGCATTCCGACATCTTAATAAGGAATCATTCAGGACCCTGTACACCGTGTATGTTAGGCCCATATTGGAGTATGCGGCACCAGTTTGGAACCCACACCTAGCCAAGCACGTGAAGAAACTAGAGAAAGTGCAAAGGTTTGCAACAAGACTAGTCCCAGAGCTAAGAGGTATGTCCTACGAGGAGAGGTTAAGGGAAATCAACCTGACGACACTGGAGGACAGGAGAGATAGGGGGGACATGATAACGACATACAAAATACTGAGAGGAATTGACAAGGTGGACAATGACAGGATGTTCCAGAGATTGGACACAGTAACAAGGGGACACAGTTGGAAGCTGAAGACACAGATGAATCACAGGGATGTTAGGAAGTATTTCTTCAGCCACAGAGTAGTCAGTAAGTGGAATAGTTTGGGAAGCGATGTAGTGGAGGCAGGATCCATACATAGCTTTAAGCAGAGGTATGATAAAGCTCACGGCTCAGGGAGAGTGACCTAGTAGCGATCAGTGAAGAGGCGGGGCCAGGAGCTCGGACTCGACCCCCGCAACCTCAACTAGGTGAGTACAACTAGGTGAGTAAACACATGGTTTCAGGGATGACAAATCCTGTGTCACAAACCTACTGGAGTTGTGTGACAGGGTGACAGCAGTAAGACAAGAGAGAGAGGGGCGGGTAGATTGCATTTTCTTGGACTGCAAGAAGGTGTTTGACACAGTACTGCACAAGAGATTAGTTCAAAAGCTGAAGGACGAAGCAGGGATAACAGGGAAGGCACTACAATGGATCAGGGAATACTTGTCAGGAAGACAGCAGCGAGTCATTGTAATTGGCGAGGTGTCTGAGTGGGCACCTGTGACGAGTGGGGTCCCACAGGGGTCAGTAGGCCTAGGACCGGTGCTGTTTCTGGTGTTTGTGAACGACATGACGGAAGGAATAGACTCCGAAGTGTCCCTGTTTGCAGATAATGTGAAATTGATGAGAAGAATTCAATTGGATGAGGACCAGGCAGAACTACTATGGGATCTGGACAGGTTGCAGGCCTGGTACAGAAACTGGCTCCTGGAGGTCTACCCCATCAAGTGCAAAATGATGAAGCTTTGCGAAGGACAAAGAAGACCGCAGACGGAGTACAATCTAGGGGCCAGAGACTACAAACCTCACTCTAGGAAAAAGATCTTGGGGTATCACACCAGGCACATCTCCTGAGGCGCACATCAACCAAATAACTGCTGCAGCATATGGACGCCTGGCAAACCTCAGAACAGCATTCTGACATCTTAATAAGGAAACGTTCAGGACCCTGTACACCGTGTATGTTAGGCCCATATTGGAGTATGCGGCACCAGTCTGGAACCCACATCTAGCCAAGCACTAGAGAAAGTGCAAAGGTTTGCAACAAAACTAGTCCCAGAGCTAAGGGGTATGTCCTACGAGGAGAGGTTAAGGGAAATCGACGTGACGACACTGTAGGACAGGAGAGATAGGGGGTACACGGTAACAACATATAAAATACTGAGAGGAATTGACAAGGTGGACAAAAACAGAATGTCCCGGAAATGGGACACAACAACAAGGGGACACAGTTGGATGTTGAAGACACAGATGAATCACAGGGATGTTAGGAAGTATTTCTTCAGCCACAGAGTAGTCAGGAAGTGGAATAGTTTGTGAAGCGATGTAGAGGAGGCAGGATCCATACATAGCTTTAAGCAGAGGTATGATAAAGTTCATGGTGCAGGGAGAGTGACCTAGTTGCGGCCAGTGAAGAGGCTTGTCCGGGAGCTATGACTCGACCCCTGCAACCACAACTAGGTGAGTACAACTAGATGAGTACAACTAGGTGAGTACGCACACACACATATATTTAGGCTTTTCCGGGGAAGTGGATACTTCATTGTGCTCACATAATCCATCCTATGGATAGTAGCGCAAGAGCATATGGATACAAAGAAGGTGTAGGAACTAGGCCCCAATGGGCCTTTCAGCTTTCATGAGTACATCTGGATTTATATCCACAATTGACTTATCTTTTTCAAGGAATCTTAGAAAATTTGTTTACAATGTCTGGTA
>NC_091297.1:44536422-44576422 GCF_038502225.1 Cherax quadricarinatus
TGAAAGATAGGGTACAAAGACGAAAGGAGGAACGAGAGACAATGATGAAGATGAGCAGGACCCAGACTTAGGTGGAAGAGCAAACATACCCGCCAGAAACACCCGCAGAAGGACTCCAACTATGACAACCCCAATGCAACTGAACACTCCAAACCAAAACCCACACACTGTTAGCTTTGTCTCCACCCCCACATCACAAACCCAACCACTACAGCAACTCATTTTGGGTACTCTGCCACCACCTCTCTCATCACAAACCGCACTCCCACCACAACCCCCCATAGGCTCCCGCCAGGGCTCCCGCTCCCCCAACCCCAATATTCTGCCAGGACCTCAGTGATAGAAAAGAAGTTGAAGGTTTCGTACACGAATGCAGATGGAATAACGAATAAATATGAAGAGTGGCACGAAAGAATCAATGAGAAGTCCCCAGACATCATAATAGTCACAGAAACAAAACTCAACGAGATAACAGATGCAATCTTCCCACCGGGATATCAGATCCTGAGGAAAGATGGAATAAGCAGAGGGGAAGGATGGGGATTTGAGGAAATGGAAGGCATGGACGAGATTGGAGAAATGGATTCCTTAGTAGGTACAATTCAATCTGGGGAACAAAAGGTAGTCATTGCAGTGATGTATAACCCACCACAGAGCTGCAGGAGGTCAAGAGAGGAATATGAGGAAATCAACAGAGCGATGGTGGACACACTGGCTGAGGTGGCAAGAAGAGCACACTCGGGAAGAGCATAGTTATTGGTTATGGGCGATTTCAACCACAGAGAGCTCGACTGGGAAAACCTCGAGCCACATGGGGGCCCTGAAACAGGGAGAACCAAGATGATGGATGTGGTACTGGAAAACCTCATGCATAAACACGTCAGTGACACTACCAGAGAGAGAAGGGAGGATGAACCAGCAAGACTGGACTTCGTGTTCACCCTGAGCAGTTCAGACATTGAGGACATCACATAAGAGAGGCCCCTTGGAGCTAGTGATCACATGGTTCTGAGCTTTGAATACATAGTAGAGTTACAAGTGGAGAGGGTAAAATGAGTTGAATGGGAAAAGCCAAGCTATAAAAGGGAGGACTACAGAGGAATGAGGAACTTCCTGCAGGAGGTTCAGTGGGACAGAGAATTGGTAGGAAAGTCAGTAAGCGAAATGATGGAATATGTAACAACGAAATGCAAGGAGGCAGAGGAAAGGTTTGTTCCTAAGGGCAACAGAAATAATGGGGAAGAGTAGAACGAACCCTTGGTTTACCCGAAGGTGTAGGGAGGCAAAAACTAAGTGCATTAAAGAATGGAATAAGTACAGAAGGCAAAGGACCCAGGAAAATAGGGATTTTCGTCAAAGAGCCAAAAACGAGTATGCACAGATAAGGAGGGAGGCCCAGCAACAGTATGAAAACAACATATCATCGAAAGTCAAGTCTGACTCGAAACTGTTGTATAGTCAAATTAGGAGGAAGACAACAGTTAAAGACCAGGCTGAGGAAAGAAGGTGGAGAACTTCCAAGAAACAATCAAGAGGTATGTGAGGAGCTCAACACGAGATTTAAGGAGGTATTTACAGCGGAGACAGGAAGGACTCTGGGAAGACAGAACAGAGGAAGACACCAACAAGGAATATACAGTGAACCCTCAACCCACGGCATTAATCCGGTTCAGAGGGCTTGCCGTTGGTCGAAATTGCCGTTGGTCGAGTTATTTTTCCCCATAAGAAATAATGGAAATAGAATTAATCCGTTCCTGACACCCCAGAGTCTGATTTTTTTTTTTTACATGAAATATACATTTCCTTGTATGGAAAGGAATGGGACATGCAAAACAAACAATAATTAAATGCCACTTACCTTTATTGTGGTGTTGTTGATGAGTGATGTGCCAGCAGCAGGGGAAATTCAGAATTGTCTATTGCTTGGAAAGAGAATTCCCTTCCCACCAAGTCCTTTGGTGGGGTTACCTCCCTCCTTGGTTTTTTAATGCCACTAGGGCCAGCTTGAGAGTCACTTGACCCCTGTCGCACAAAATAGCTGTCCAGAGAGCTCTGTTTCTCATGTGCCCTTAGGATTTCCCTAAAATGGGACATAAGAGAGTCATTGTACATGTACATTTCCATTGTAATTCTCATCTTTTTTTAACACAGGCTTGGTACTAGAAGCTTTCTAGGGACCCATGTTGGCTTATTTAGCAGCTACAAGCACTAGAAATAATGGAATAATCCAAAATATATGGGAGGCACATGTGGAAACTGACCGCAACAGCTTGTAAACAATGGCACAATGACTCTTGGAGTGGTGGACAAATGTCGTTGGTTAAGTTTTTCGCCGTTGGTTAAGGCATTTTTTCTATGCCAAAAAAGAGCTGTTAGATGAAATTGCTGTTACATAATGCCGCCATTATGGCTGTCATCCAACAAGTGTTGGATGACATACACACAACTGAGGAGGAGGTGAAGAAGCTGCTAAGTGACCTTGATACATCAAAGGCGAATGGACTGGACATCTCCCTGTGGGTCCTTAGAGAGGGAGCAGAGATGCTGTGTGTGCTACTAACCACGATCTTCAACACATCCTTCGAAACTGGGCAACAACCTGAGGTATAGAAGACAGCACATGTAGTTCCTGTTTTTAAGAAAGGAGACAGAAATGAGGCACTAAACTATAGACCAGTGTCACTCACATTTATAGTATACAAAGTCAAGGAGGAAATTATCAGGAGAGTGATAGAGCACTTGGAACAGAACAAGATTATAAATGACAACCAGCACAGATTCATGGAAGGCAAATCACACGAGATTAGTGCAGAAGCTATAGGATCAGGCATGTATAACAGGAAGTGTAATGCAATGGATCAGAGAATGCTTGGCAGGGAGGCAACAACGAGTGATGGTACAAGAAGAGGTATCACAATGGGCGCCTGCGATGAGCGGGGTTCCACATGGGTCAGTCCTAGGACCAGTGCTGTTTTTGGTATATGTGAATGAAACGAAAGAAGGGATAGACTCAGAAGTGTCCCTGTTTGCACATGATATGAAGCTAATCAGAAGAATTAAATCAGATGAGGATCAGGCAGGACAGGCTGGACATGTGGTCCAGCAACTGGCTCCTAGAATTTAACCCAACCAAATGCAAAGTCATGAAGATATGGGAAGGGGAAAGAAGACCGCAGACCGAGTATAGAATAGATGGCCAAAGACTGCAAAACTCACTCAAAGAGAAAGATCTTGGGGCAAGTATAATACCGAGCACATCTCCGGAAGCACACATCAACCAGATAACTGCTGCAGCATATGGGCGCCTGGTAAGCCTGAGAATAGCATTCCGATACCTCAGTAAGGAAACGTTCAAGACACCGCACACCGTGTACGTAAGGCCCATATTGGAATATGCAACACCAGTTTGGAACCCACACCACGTCAATCATGTCAAGAAATTAGAGAAAGTGCAACAGTTTGCAACAAGGCTAGTTCCAAAGCTAAGGGGAATATCCTGTGAAGAATGGTTAAGGGAAATAGGCCTGACAACACTGGAGGACAGGAGGGTTAGGGGAGACATGAAAACAACATACAAAATATTGCGAGGAATAGATAAGGTGGACAGAGACAGGATGTTCCAGAAATGGGACACAGAAACAAAGGGTCACAAGTGGAAGTTGAAGACTCAGATGAGTCAAAGGGATGTTAGGAAGTATTTCTTCAGTCACAGAGTTGTCAGGAAGTGGAACAGTCTGGAAAGTGAGGTAATGGAGGTAGGAACCATACATAGCTTTAAGACGAGGTATGATGAAGCTCATGGAACAAGAAGAGAGAGGACCGAGTAGCGATCAGTGAAGAGGTGGGGCCAGGAACTGAGTCTCGACCCCTGCAACCACAAATAGGTGAGTACAAATAGGTGAGTAGAGACACTCACAAACACACACACACACACATTCACACACACACACACATACACACACACACACACACACACACACACACACACACACACACACACACACACACACACACACACACACACACACGCATATACTACAGGCCTAGTGTCTAATCGACATGTGCCTAGGACAAAATGGTAACTAACACTCACACACACACACACACACACCGACACACGCATACGTGGGGGCACAAGGCTCCGAGAACCTTAGTGTTTTTAAGGCGCACAGTAAATGCTAGCAGTAATCAGTTGTAGTGACAACGTCAGTGAGCAAGCCTGCAAGTGATAAGCAAAGTTATTGGTTAAAAAAAAGTCGAGAGGAAGCCTGAAATCATCAATATTTCAAAGTGTCAAACCATTATGGGCCTAGTAGGCGCCTGTTGCCACACAGATTCAAATATACAAAGATCAAAGTGAGTGTGGAAGTGGGTGTTCAAGAATTATGAGAGATTGGTTAACAAGTGAAATGTGGGGCAGCATACAGTGAGAGTGAAAAAGTTGATAAGCGAAAGGAGAAAGGAAATATAAAATATATATAAAGGGAAGGTGGCAGGAGTAGGCCTGCCAAAGCAGTGACGTCAGAACGGGTTGGTGCCATTATGAATATAAAGTGTAGCCCACCGAATGTGAAGTGTATTCTATCATAAGTGAAAAGTGAAATTACTTGAGGAATGCGGGATGTATGAGCATATATGGTTATAAACATCACGGGTGAAGGATTTTCAAAATAGTGATACAAGGCCTATGTACGACGACTACGTCATCAGCATCTGGCAACTTGTCATTGCACCACTGTCAGCGCAAGTACTGCTCACCTATTGTGGTTGCATGTTATCATATTCTGGTCTCAGCATCACTGTTAGATACTGGTCAGTCACTCCTGCAAGCTATTACCAGAATTAGAGTAGAAATAGCATAGATAAGGTGAAGATAGGGTTGATGAGAGTGTGAGGAGAGTGACGCGGCCTAGTAAGAGGTAACGTTAGACACACACACAAGGGTAGATAAACACCTGTAAAAGTTGAGAGAGGCTAAGTTTTAGAATCTAGTATTACTTTCCGTATTTTTTAAGTAGAATTGATAAGTGTTAGAATTAATATTAGTAAGTTTTAGAATTACTGGTATGACTAATGGTATTCATTAGCAGTATGAATACTTAGAAGTGGGGGCACACACACACATACACACATACACGCATACATACATGAGAGTGCAGTAACAGTCACCCCTCAACCACATACCAACTTCCTCCTCTACCCACCACTGGACATCTGGTCCCTCCCTCTCTCTCTCTCTTTCTCTCTCTACCTTTGTCTCTCTCCCTCTCTTTCTATCTTTCCCCTCCCTCTGCTCTATCTCTATCTCTTCCTTTCTATCTTCTGCACCTCTCGTTTTCTCTCTCCCCTCCTCACAAACACGTTATATTCATCTTCCCTTCCCTCCCTTGGCTTCCCCTAACTCCCCTCCCTCCCCACTCATTATCCCTAGCCTTCTTCCCAGCATTCTCTCTCCCTTTCTCTCTATCCCTCTCTCTTTCCCTCCCTCTCTCTCACACACAAGCTCCTTTCCATGGTTAAAAAAAAATAGGTAACCCAAGAGGGCAGAGACCCAGGGGTCTGGAGGTCAAACCCAGGAGGGAGGAACCTGGGAGGGAAGATTGGGAAGTAGAGCTCACAAAAATGGAGGAAGAGTGGGGAAGGAAGCTAGCTGAGCTCAGCAGGGTAATGGAGGGGAGGATAGCTAAAGAGAGCAGGAAGTGCGGACTACAAGTCTTAGGAGCAGAAGATAAGATAAAGTGCTTAGAAGAGGAGATAAAAAACTGAAACAGAATATAGAGACAAATGACAGCACAGGAATGACATCAGGGACTTCTCGTCACAGATGAGGGGGCTATAGGGACTCAGGAAAAGATGAGTACAGGAAGACCAGTCGTGAAGTCTGCAGTCAATGCAGGAGACAAGACTTATGCAGAGACTCTAACAGTCAACTACAGTGGCAAAGAACAGCTGAGCAGGGAAGACAGTTCACTGAGCATAGGGGCTGCAGCAAGAGCA
Source organism: Cherax quadricarinatus (assembly GCF_038502225.1). NCBI lineage: Eukaryota > Metazoa > Arthropoda > Malacostraca > Decapoda > Parastacidae > Cherax > Cherax quadricarinatus. The sequence continues at coordinate 44,542,420 of NC_091297.1, forward strand.
GGGGTTGAAGGCAGGAACGTCTCAATGGAAGGAGATAAAACACCTCAGAGGACGCAAAGAGAGACACATGTTTATCTACGGGCTCCAAGAAATTGAAGGGGAAACCTAGGATGAAAGAATCCAGTGGGAGAAGAAAGCGATCGAAGGTATCTTGAAAGCAATAGGAGAGGGAGACATGACCCAGGTGGCAAATTTTTGGAGAACTGGGTGGTTTGCATGCAGAAGGAGATGGCCGGTCAAAGTAGTCTTCAAGGCAGAATTAGCTCGAACCAGGGTCCTGCAGGAGAAAGCACGACTGAGGGTAAGTCAGAGTACTGTAGCATGTACCTCGATCCAGACAGAACACAGGAGGAAAGGACGAGAGTGAGAGGGTACAAAATCGAAAGGAGGAACAGGAGGGATTGATGAGGACGAGCAGAACCCAGACTCAGGTGGAAGGACAAATACACCCTACAGAGACACCCACAGAAGGACTCCAACCACAACAACCCCGAAGCAACTGAACAATCTCAACCAACAGCCACACACTGTTCCCTCTGCCCCCACCCCCACATCACAAACCCCACTGCCACAGCAGCTCCCTACAGGCACTCTGCCCTCACCCCCCACCACAAATCAATCCCACCCACACCACAAACCCCCATAACCCCCAGGGAAAAAAACCCACCCAACCCCAATATTCTCCCAGATCCACCATGATAAACAAGAAGCTGAAGGTGTGGTACACAAACGCAGATGGAATAGCAAATAAATACGAGGAATGGCACTAAAGAATCAACGAGAAGTCCCCAGAGATCATAGCAGTCACAGAAACGAAACTCACTTAGGCAACAACAGATGCAGTCTTCCCAATGGGATATGAGATCCTAAGGAAAGATAGAAGGAGCAGAGGGGAAGGAGGGGTTGCAAAGCTCATAAAAAAATTATGGAGTTTCGAGGAAATGGAGGGCATAGATGAGATAGGAGAAAGGGACTACGTAGCAGGCACAATTCAATCTGGGGAACATTAGGTAGTCATTGCTGTGATGTATAACCCACCACAGAACTGCAGGAGGCCAAGAGAGGATTATGATGAGAACAACAGAGTGATGGTGGACACACTGGCTGAGGTGGCATGAAGAGCTCAAACGTGCAGAGCAAAGTTACTGGTTATGGGTGATTTCAACCACAGGGAGATCGATTAGGAAAACCTGGAATCTCATGGGGGCCCCGAAACATGGAGAGCCAAGATGATGGATGTGGTACTGGAAAACCTCATGCATCAACACATCAGGGACACTACCAGAGAGAGAGGGGAGAATGAACCAGCAAGACTGGATCTTGTGTTCACCCTGAGTACCTCAGACATTGATGACATCACATATGAGAGGCACCTCAGAGCTAGTGACCAAGTAGTCCTGAGTTTTGATTACATAGTAGAGTTACAGGTGGAGAGGGTAACAGGAGTCGAATGGGAAAAGCCAAACTATGAAAGGGGAAACTACACAGGTATGAGGAACTTCCTGCGGGAGGTGCAGTGGGACAGAGAAATGGTAGGAAAGACAGTAAATGAAATGATGGAATATGTAACAACAAAATGCAAAGAGGGAGAGGAAAGGTTTGTTCCCAAGGGCAACAGAAACAATGGGAAGATTAAAGCGAATCCTTGATTTACCCAAAAGTGCAGGGAGGCAAAAACTAAGTGAATTAGAGAATGGAAGAGGTATAGAAGGCAAAAGACCGAGGAAAGCAAAGAGATCAGTCAAAGAACCAGAAACGAATATGCACAGATAAGGAGGGAGGTCCAGCGACAGTACGAAAATGACAAAGCATCGAAAGCCAAGTCCGACCCGAAACTGCTGTTTAGCCACATTAGGAGAAAGACGACAGTCAAAGACCAGGTGATCAGGCTGAGGAAAGAAGGCGGGGAACTCACAAGAAACGATCAAGAGGAATGCGAGGAGCTCAACAGGTGATTTAAAGAAGTATTCACAGTGGAGACAGGAAGGACTCTGGGAAGACAGGACAGAGGGGGACACCAACAGGGAACAGACCAACAGGTGCTGGACAATATGCACACAACTGATGAGGAGGTGAAGAAACTGCTAAGTGACCTTGAAACCTCAAAGACAATGGGACCGGACAGCATCTCCTCATGGGTTCTCAGGGAGGGAGCAGATATACTGTGTGTGCCATTAAACACAATCTTCAACACATCCCTTGAACATTAAAATGGTATAAAATACCGACAGGTTGTTAGGTACCTAACAACCTGTCGGTATTTTATACCATTTTAATGTTCAATCTGTCAGACACTGCATACCTAACAACCTGTCGGTATTTTATACCATTTTAATGTTCAATCTGTCAGATACCTAACATCCCTTGAAACTGGGCAACTACCTGACGTATGGAAGACTGCAAATGTAGTTCACATTTTTAAAAAAGGAGACAGAAAAGAGGCACTAAATTACAGACCAGTGTCACTGACCTGTATAGTATGCAAAGTCACGGAGAAGATTATCAGGAGGAGAGTGGTGGAGCACCTGGAACGGAACAAGATTATAAACGATAACCAGCACGGATTCATGGAAGGCAAATCCTGTGTCACAAACCTTCTGGAGTTCTATGACAAAGTTACAGAAATGCGACACGAGAGAGGGGGGTGGGTTGATTGCATTTTCTTGGACTGCAAGAAGGCCTTCGGCACAGTTCCTCACAAGAGACTAGAGCAGAAACTATAGGATCAGGCACGTATAACAGGAAGGGCACTGCAGTGGATCAGAGAATACCTGACAGGGAGGCAACAATGAGTCATGTTACAGGTTGAGGTATTACAGTGGACACCTGTGACGAGTGGAGTCCCACAGGGGTCGGCCCTAGGACCATTGCTGTTTCTGGTATATGTGAATGACATGTTGGAAGGGATAGACTCAGAGGTGTCCCTGTTCGCAGATAATGTGAAGTTAATGAGGAGAATTAAATCAGATGAGGGCCAGGCAGGACTTCAAAGAAGCCTGAACTGGCTGGACATGTGGTCCAGCAACTGGCTTCTTGAATTCAACCCTGCCAAGTGCAGAGTCATGATGATCGGAGAAGGGCACAGAAGACCGCAGACAGAGTATAGACTAGGTGGCCAAGGACTATAAACCTCGCTCAAGGAGAAAGATCTTAGGGTGACCATAACACCGGAGGCAAACATCAACCAGATAACTGCTGCAGCATACGGGCACTTGACAAACCTGAGAATAGCATTCGGATAACTTAGTAAGGAATCGTTCAAGACACTGTACAATGTGTACATCAGGCCCATACTGGAGTATGCAGCACCAGTTTGGAACTCCCACTTTGTCAAACTCATCAAGAAATTAGAGAAAGTGCAAAGGTTTGCAACAAGGCTAGTTCCGGAGCTCAGGGGTATGTCCTACGAAGAAAGGTTGAGGGAAATCGGACTGACGACATTAGAGGACAGGCGGGTCAGGGGAGACATGATAACGGCATACAAAATACTGCGTGGAATAGATAAGGTAGACAGAGACAGGTTGTTCCAGAGAGGGGACATAGAAACAAGGGGTCACAATTGGAAGCTGAAGACTCAGACGAGTCAGAGGGATGTTAGGAAGTATTTCTTCAGTCATAGAGTCGTCAGGAAGTGGAATAGCCTAACAAGTGATGTAGTGGAGGCAGGAACCATACGTAGCTTTAAGACGAGGTATGACAAAGCTCTGGAAGCAGAGAGAGAGAGAGGACTTAGTAGCGATCAGTGAAGAGGCGGGGCCAGGAGCTGAGTCTCGACCCCTGCAACCACAATTAGGTGAGTACAATTAGGCGAGTACACACACACACACAGAGGAGCTGTTGGGAACTAGGCCTAAGAGTGCTTCCACACAGTACATAGTGGCGTATTTGAAGAATAAGTGTGACCCAAGATCAGGGAGATAAGAGATAAGTACAGTTGTGTCAATAAATACAGTGAGTGCAGTGAAAAAGTTAGATGAACTAGTGGCTACAGTGCCTACAGGAAGGTAATGATAGCGAGTACTGTGATTGAGGAGAAACATCACACAGCTGCAACTACGCGGGACCCAGGTGCCAGGAATATAGTATTAAGCCGTTTTGTGGTTGTATGGAGGGTGGGGGGGATGGGTGTGGCCCTGCAACACTGATATCTGAGGGTCTTAAACCCTGCTCTGGAGAGGTGAATATTAATAGAACACTCAACACTTAGTAAGGGAGAGTAACTGGAAAGGAGCTTTAGCAGTGCCACACACACATCAGTAAAGCGAGAAGGCGCATAGGCCAGGAAAAACACATCCATATTGTAAGCAAGTTTACTGAGGCATACACGGGTACTGTGCATGGGGCGCCATAAATAGCAACATTGTTGGAGAAAATCTAGTATAGAGAAACTAGGGAGAGCCCAAAAAGCCAGAAGGTGATATATTTTACTGCTAAATTAAGGTAGAAACCAGGAAAGAAGGCTCGGGAGACAAGATAGTAACGCACACACACACGTACATCCGCACACATGTGAACATAAGAGGGCCATAAATTCTCACACACAAACACCTGTAGTCCCTACCCTAATGGATACATCTATTCCTCCCTCCCCCTCTCCTCACATACCCTCGCCCAAACCCTCACTCACAGTCTCAACCACACTCTCTCACTCACATATATTCACTCTCTCCCTCTTTTTATCTCTTCTATCTCTCTCTTTCTCTCTCTCCCTCTCTCCTATTCCACTTTTTCTCCCTCTTCCTGCTTCTCCTCCTCCTATACCTCCTCCCTTCCTCCACCTCCTCCTTCACTTCCTCTTCCTTCTCCTCCTCCTCACTCACACTCTCTCTCTCACACTCTCCCTCTCCCACTCACTCTCACACTCCCTCTCACGCTCTCACTATCTCTCACACGCTCTTCCTCACACTCAAACCCTCTTCCTCACACTCTCTCACACCCTCGCTCACACTCTCACACCCGCTCTCACACTCGCAATCTCACAATCTCTCATACTCTCTCACACACTCTCTCACACTCTCACAGCCTCACACTCTCTCATACTCTCACACTCTCTCACTCACACCCACTCACACTCACCCATACCCACACTCTCACACGCTCTCACTCACACTTTCTCACCCACACTTTCTCACTCACACTCCTTCACTCTCTCTCTCCAACACTCCCCCTCACACTCTCCCACACCCCACCCACACTCTCCCACACCCCACCCACACTCTCTTACTCACACACTCTCACTCATGCACTCTCTATCTCTCTCTTTCTCTCCTATTCCACTTTCTCTCCCTCTTCATTTTCCTTCTCATCCTCCCTACTCCTCCTACACCCCTCCCCCCAATGCTTTCCCCCCTGTCCCCCCTAGCCTTCTCCCTATCTCTCTTCCCTCTGCTGCTGTTGCCCCTCCGGCTCACTTTCCTCTTACCCTCCTTGCCTCCTCCACCCCTCCATCCCTACAACAAACACCCCCCTCCACACATGCACTCTTGGCATAAGCTCTTCCTTCTGTGGAAAAAAGCATGGGACACCAAAAACCAGGATGTAGAACCAGAGGACTGGTGGATGAAGCTGCAAGGGGTGGACCTGGGAGAGAAGACTGGAAGGCAGAGCTCACGAGAAGGGAGGAGGAGTGGGGGAGGAAGCTGGAAGAGCTCGGCAGGGAAATGGAAGAGAAAATAGCCGAGGAGAGCAGGAAATGGGAGTTACAAATCACAGCAGCAGAAGCTAAGATACAGAGCTTAGTAGAAGAACTAAAGTCTGAAATAGACTAAAGAACCAAAGGATAGAACAGCCACGACACAAAGAGCTGCTACATCAGTCACAGATGAGGGGACAGTATCGAACAAAGGAGCTATACTGTATGCAATGACTCTATCAGACCCAAGTGGGGCCCAAGAAAAGACAGGAAGAAAAGCAGGAACTAATGAAGGGACCAAGCTGACAATTTTTTGGAGAATTAGGTGGTTTCTGAGAGGGAAAAAGAGTCCAGTCAAAATGATTTTCAAGGCAGAGTCAGCTCGAAACCGGTTCCTGCAGGAGAAAGTGTGCCTAAGGGGCAAATAGAAGTTCCAGAGTGTGTACCTCGACCAAGACAGAACACAAGAAGAAAGGATGATACTGAAAGAGAGGATGCAACGTCGCAAGGAGAAATGGGAGGCAAGGAAGGTGGAGAGCTGGAGAAACCGGGCCCAGGAAGAAGAAGAAACACAACCCCATCCAGTACCACCCACAGAAGGAACCCAGCCATGGCAATCTCAAAGCAATCAAAGAACCTAACCTAAAACCCACTCACTGTACCCTGTGCCCCCATCCCCCTCAGCACAAACCCCATCCCCACAGTAACCCACACAATGTGCCCTTTCCCCCATCCCCCTCACCACAAAACCCACCCTGGTCGTAACCCACAGCAACTCACACATTGTACCCTCTCTCCCCATCCCCCTCACTACAACCCCCACCCCCAATGAAACACCCCCAAAGGCCCTCTGCCCCCACTTCCCCACATCACACACCCCACCCCCACAGCAATCCCCTGTAAGCCTCCACCAGGGCACCTGCTCCCACTAACCCACCATTCTCCTCAGACCACAGTTACAGAAAAGAAGTTGAAGGTTTGGTACATGAAAGCAGATGGAATAACAAATAAATGTGAGGAGTGGCATGAAAGAATCAAGATGTCCTCAGACATCATAGCAGTCACAGAAACAAAACTTACTGGGACAATAACAGATGCATTCTTCCCACCCAGACATCAGATCCTGAGGAAGGATAGAAGGAGCAGAGGGGGAGGAGGGGCTGCACTGCTCATTAAAAACCAGTGGGAATATCAAGAATTGGATGGAATGGATGAGATTGAAGAAAGGGATTACATGGTGGGTACAGTTCAGTCAGGGGAACATAAGGTAGTCATTGCAGTGATGTATAACCCACCACAGAACTGCAGGAGGCCAAGATAGGAATATGATGAGCGTAACAGTGCAACAGTGCAATGATGGACACACTAGCTGAGGTGGCAAGAAGAGTTCACTCGAGTAGAGTGAAGTGAGTAGTTATGGGTGACTTCAACCACAGAGAGATTGATTGGGAAAACCTGGAGCCACATGGGGGTCCTGAAACATGGAGAACCAAGATGATGGAAATGGTACTGGAAAACCTCATGCACCAATATGTTAGGGACACTACCAGAGAGAGAGGGGAGGATGAACCAGCAAGACTGGACTTTGTGTTAACCCTGAGTAGCTCAGACATTGAGGACATCACATATGAAATGCCCCTTGGAGCTAGTGACCACATGGTTCTGAGTTTTGAATATATGGTAGAGCTACAAGTGGACAGAGTAACAGAAGTAGAAAGGGAAAAGCCAGACTATAAAAGGGGGACTACACCGGTATGAGGACCTTCCTGTAGGAGGTTCAGTGGTAAAGAGAGTTAGTAGGAAAGTTAGTAAACGAAATGATGGACTATGTAACAACAAAATGCAAGGAGGCAGAGGAAAGGGTTGTTCCCATGGGTAACAGAAATAATGATAAGACCAGAATGAGCCCTTGATTTACTCAAAGGTTTAGGGAGGCAAAAACTAAGTGCACTAGACAATGGAAAAAGTACAGAAGGCAAAGGACCCAGGAAAATAAAGGGATTAGTCAATGAGCCAGAAACGAGTTTGCACAGATAAGGAGGGAGGCCCAGCGGCAGTATGAAAACGACATAGCATTGAAAGTCAAGTCTTACCCGAAACTGCTTTATAGGCACATCAGGAGGAAGACAACAGTCAAGGTCCAGGTAATCAGGCTGAGGAAAGAAGGTGGGGAGCTCACAAGAAATGACCAAGAAGTATGTGAGGAGCGGAACATGAGATTTCAGGAAGTATTTACAGTGGGGGCTGAAGGAACACTGGGAAGACAAAACAGAGGGATACACCAACAAAGGATATGCGAACAAGTGTTGGATGAAATACATGCAACGCATGAGGAGGTGAAGAAGCTCCTAAGTGACCTTGACACCTCAAAGGAGGTGGGACTGGACAGCATCTCTCTATGGGTCCTTAGAGAGGGAGCAGAAACACTGTGTGTGCTACTAACCACAATCTACAACACATCCATTGAAATTGGGCAACTACTTGAGGAATAGGAGATGCAAATGTAATCCCCATCTTTAAGAAAGGAGACAGGAATAAAACACTAAACTATAGACGAGTGCCACTGACGTGAACAGTATGCAAAGTCATGGAGAAGATTATCAGGAGGAGAGTGGTGGAGCACCTGGAGCAGAACAAGGTTATAAACGACAGCCAGCACGGATTCATGGAAGGCAAATTCTGTGTCACAAACCTACTAGAGGTTTATGACAAGATAACTGAAGTAAGACATGAGAGGGATGGGTAGGTTGATTGCATTTACTTAGACTGCAAGAAGGCCTTCGACACAGTTCCTCACAAGAGATTAGTGCAGAAGCTAGAGGACTGGGCACATATAACAGGAAGGGCACTGCATTGGATTAGAGAATACCTAACAAGGAGGCAACAGCGAATCATGGTCCATGATGAGGTATCACAGTGGGCGCCTGTGATGAGCAGGGTCCCACAGGGGTCAGTCCTGGGACCAGTGCTATTTTGTTATATATGAGCGACTTGATGGAGGGGATAGACTCAGAAGTGTCCTTGTTTGCAGATGGTGTGAAGTTAATGAGGAGAATTAAATCAGATGTGGACCAGACAGGTCTACAAAGAGTCTTGGACAGGCTGGATGCATGGTCCTGCAACTGGCTTCTAGAATTTAACCCCGCCAAATGCCAAGTCTTGAAGATTGGAGAAGGGCAAAGAAGACCGCAGACAGTGCATAGGTTAGGTGGCCAAAGACTGCAAACCTCACTCAAGGAGAAAGATCTAGCGGTGAGTATAATACCGAGTACTTCGCCAGAAGCACACATTAACCAGATAACGGCTGGGGCATATGGGCGCCTGGCAAACCTGAGAATAGCGTTTCGGTACCTCAGTAAGGAATCGTTCAAGACTCTATACACTGTGTACATCAGGCCCATACTGGAGTACACAACACCAGTTTGGAACCAACACCCGGTCAAGCACGTGAAGAAATTAGAGAAAGTGCAAACGTTTGCAACAAGGCTGGTACAAGAGGTAAGGGAATTGTCCTACGAAGAAAGGTTAAGGGAAATCGGTCTGACGGCAATGGAGGACAGGAGGGTCAGGGGAGACATGATAATGACATACAAAATACTGTGTGGGATAGACAAGGTGGACAGAGACAGGATGTTCCAGAGATGGGACACAGAAACAAGGGGTCACAATTGGAAGCTGAAGACTCAGATGAGTCAAAGGGATGTTATGAAGTATTTCTTCAGCCACAGAGTTGTTAGGGAATGGAACAGTCTGGCAAGCGATGTAGTGGAGGCAGGAACTATACATAGTTTTAAGACGAAGTATGATAAAGCTCATGGAACAGTGAGAGGAAGGACCCAGTAGCGGTCAGTGAAGAGGTGGGGCCAGAAGCTGAGTCTCGACTCCTGCAACCACAATTAGGTGAGTATACACACATATACACACAAGGAAGGAAGGAGAGAAGACACGCTGAGGCCCTGTCAGTCCACCAAGCAAGGTTGAGGAATGAAGGGAGAGAGCTATTGGGAGCATGATAGCATTAAGTGAGGGGGAAGAAGGTAGAGCAGGTGACAGGTCCCATGCAGAGGCAGGACCATGCCATCAAGAGTTATGGAAAAAATAAGGGAGACAATGGTCATGTACGAATGGGACCCAGAGACACAGAGGGAAAGGCAATGGGAGGAGGAGAGGGAGAAGTCAGTGTTATTCATGGGCTTCAGGAGAGTGAATGGAGGACAAACAATGAAAGATGGCAGAAAGAAAAGCAGGAGATTGAAAACATTTTCAAAGAAAAAGGTGAGGATGACATGACTGAGTAAATTTTCAGAGAATAGGAGGTATTTGAAGGGGAGAAATAGGACGGACAAACTGATTTTCGAGACAGAGAAACCATGGCTGAGGGAATCATTAACATACAAGAGGGTGTTCCTAGACCATGACAGAACAAGAACAGAACTGCAGTAGCTGAGAGAAAGGACACAGAAACGAAAGGGCTAGGAAGAGAGACATGGACAGAGTCAGCAGAGAATAACCAGAGAAGGGCAGAGCAACAAGCACAAGCACACAAAGAACCACCCTCAGATCCCCACAGCCAAACATGCTATCCCAACACAACCCACAATCCACACTTACAGCCCCCACCCCATACTATGCTATAGAATCCCTCAGCACACTGCCAGGTCCCCCACCCCCACAGACTCACCAGAAAACAACATTGGAGAGGAAACTGAAGGTTTGGTACACCAACGCTGATGGAATAACAAATAAGTGGAAGGAGTGGCATGAAGGAATCACAGACGCATCACCAGAGATCATAGCTCTCACAGACACCAAGCTCACAAGAATGATAACAGATGCCATCTTTCCAATGGGATATAAGATCTTGAGGGAAGACAGAGGGAACATAGGTGTGGAGGAGTGGTACTGCTCATCAAAAACCAAAGGGATTTTTATGAGGTGGAGAGAGGAGACAGAGAAAAAGCAAGAGACTACATAATAGGAACATTTCAGTCTGGAGGTCCCAAGGTGGTAATTGAAGTGATGTATGACCTACCACAGAACAGCAGGAGGCCAAGGCAAGATTATGATGAGAGTAACAGAGCGATGGTTGACACACTGGGTAAAGTGGCCAGAAGGGCTCATGCGAACAGGGCAAAGCTGCTAATTGTGAGTGGCTTCAATCATAAAGAAATTGACTGGGAGAGCTTGGAGCCACATGGGAGCCCAGAAACGCAGAGGGCTAAGATGATGGAGGTGGTATTGGAAAACCTCATGTACCAACACATAAGGGACACTACCAGAGAGAGAAGAGAGGATAAACCAGCAAGAATGGACCTAGTATTCACCTTGAACAGTGCAAATATTGAGGACATCACATATGAAAGACCCCTCGGGGCCAGTGATCACGTGGTTCTGAGCTTCAAATACATAGTAGAGTTACAAGTGGAGAGGGAAGCAGAAAGGGCAGGACGAATGAAGCCAAACTACAAGAGAGGGGACTACACAGGCATGAAAAAAATTATTGCACAGGGTTCAGTGGGACAAACAACTGGCAGGGAAGTCAGTAAATGAGATGATGGAATATGTGACAGCAATATGCAAGGAAGCTGAGGAGAGGTTTGTGCCCAAGGATAACAGAAATAACGAGATAGCCAGGATGAGCCCTTGATTCACTCAAAGGTATAGAGAGGCCAAAACCAAGTGTGCTAGAGAATGGAATAAGTATAGAAGGCAAAGGACCCAGGTGAATGAGGAGAGCAGTTGTAGAGCCAGTAATGAATATGCACAGGTAAGGAGGGGGCATAACAACAATATGAAAATAACATAGCAGTAAAAGCCAAATGTGACCTGAAGCATTTGTACAGCCATATCAGGAGGAAAACAACAGTTTAGGACAGGAAATCAGGCTGAGGAAGGAAGGAGGGGAGATCACAAGAAATGACCATGAAGAACGTGAGGAGCTCAACTTGAGATTCAAAGAAGTGTTCAAAGAAGAGACAGAAGGGACTCCAGAAAGACGGAAAGGTGGGGTACACCATCAAGTTCTGGACACAATACATACGACCTAGGAAGAAGTGAAGGCGCTGCTAGGTGAGCTAGATACCTCAAAGGCGATGGGGATGGATAACATCTCTCCATGGGTCCTGAGAGAAGGAGCAGAGGCACTATGTGCACCACTAACAAAAACCTTCAACACATCTATCGAAAGAGGGCGACTACCTGAGGTATGGAAGACAGTAAATGTAGTCCCAGTTTCTAAAAAAGGTGACAGACACGAAACATGACCAGTGTCACCCACATGTATTTTATGCCAAGTCATGGAGAAGATTATCAGAAGAATAGTGGAGCACACAGAAAGGTGCTTATCAACGACAACCAGTACAGTTTCAGGGACAGGAAATCCTGTGTCACAAACCTACTGGAGATCTCTGACAGGGTTACAACAGTAAGACAAGAGAGAGAGAGAGGGAAGGGTGGGATTGTAAGAAGGCGTTTGACACAGTTCCACACAAGAGATAACAAGGGATAACAGGGAAGGCACTACAATGGATAAGGGAATACCTGTCGGAAAGACAACAGCGAGTCAAGGTATGTGACGAGGTGTCATCGTGGGCGCCTGTGACGAGCTGGGTCCCACACGGGTTAGTCCTTGGACCGGTGCTGTTTCTGGTATATGTGAACGACATAACGGAAGGAACAGATTCAGAAGTGTCCCTGTTTGCCAATGATGTTAAATTGATGAGAAGAACTCAGTCGGATGAGGACCAGGCAGAACCACAAAGAGATCTGGACAGGCTGCAGGCTTGTTCCAGAAATTGGCTCCTGGAGCTCAACCCCACCAAGTGCAAAGTCATGAAGATTGAGGAAAGGCAACGAAGACTACAGATGAAATACAATCTAGGGGGCCAGAGACTACAAACCTCACTCAAGGAAAATGATCTTGGGGTGAGTATAACACAGGGCACCTCTCCTGAGAGACACATCAACCAAATAACTGCTGCAGCATATGGGCGCCTAGTAAACTTAAGAATAGCATTCCGACATCTCAACAAGGAATCGTTCAGGACCCTGTACACCGTGTATGTTAGGTCTACACTGGAGTATTTAGAACCCATACCTAGCCAAACTCGTAAGGAAATTAGAGAAAGTGCAAAGGTTTACAACAAGACTAGTCCCGGAGCTGAGGAGCATGTCCTACGAGGAGAGCTTAAGGGAAATCGACCAGATGACACTGGAGAACAGGAGACTTAGGGGGATATGATAACGACATATATAAACGCTGAGAGGAATCGACAAGGTGGACAGAGACAGGATGTTCCAGAGATGGGACACAGCAACAAGGGGTCACAGATGGAAGCTGAAATCTCAGAAGAATCACAGGGATGTTAGGAAGTATTTCTTCAGTCACAGAGTTGTCAGGAAGTGGAATTGTCTGGGAAGTGATGTAGTGGAGGCAGGATCCATACATAGCTTTAAGAGGTATGATAAAGCTCATGGAGCAAGAAGAGTGGCCTAGTAGCGGCCAGTGAAGAGGCGGGGCCAGCAACTGTGAGTCGACCCTTGCAACCACAACTAGGTGAGTACACACACACACACACACACACACACACACACACACACACACACACACACACATTCACTCACACACACCCACACACACACACACACACACGGGGCCAGGAGCTTGGACTCGACCCCTGCAACCTCAACTAGGTGAGTACACACACACACACACACATATTCACCCACCCACACCCACACACATTCACTCACACACCCACACACACACACACACACACACACACACACACACACACACACACACACACACACACACACACACACACACACACAAACACACACACACACACACACACACACACACACACACACACACACACACACACACACACACACAAACACACACACACACACACAAACACACACACACACACACACACACACACACACACACACACACACACACACACACACACACACAAAGGGATATTAGGAAGTATTTTTTCAGTCATAGAGTTATCAGGCAGTGGAATAACCTAGAAAGTGACGTAGTGGAGGCGGGAACCGTACATAGTTTTAAGACGAGGTTTGATAAGGCTCATGGAGCAGGGAGAAAGAGGACCTAGTAGCAATCTGTGAAAAGTCGAGGCCAGGAGCTATGACTCGGCCCCTTCAACCACAAACAGGTGAGTACACGTGTGGTTTTAAGATTCGAATACACAGTAAAGTTACAAGTGGAAGGGGAAGCAGGGAGAGCCGGACGACTGAAGCCAAACTCCAAGAAAGGGAATGAACAACTTCCTGAATGGGATTCAGTTGGACAGAGAACTTGCAGGGAAGTCAGTAAAGGAGATGATATAATATGTGACTACAATATACAAGGAAGCTGAGGAGAAGTTTGTACCCAAGGGTAACAGGAAAAATGAAAAAGCCAGGATGAGCCCATGGTTCATCCAAAGGTGCAGGGAGGCCAAAACCAAGTGCTAGGGAATGGAAGAAGTATAGACGGCAAAGAACCCAGTAGAATAAGGAGAGTAGTTAAAGAGCCAGAAATGAATATGCACAGGTAAGAAGGGAGGCCAAACGGCAATATGAGAATGACATAGCAGCGAAAGCCAAATCTGACCCGAAGCTGTTGTACAGCCACATCAGGAGGAAAACAACAGTCAAGGATCAGGTAATCAGGCTAAGGAAGGAAGAAGGAGAGATCACAAGAAACTACCGTGAAGTATGTGAGGAACTCAACATGAGATTCAAAGAAACATTCACAGAGGAGACAGAAGGGACTCCAGAAAGATGAAGAGATGTGGTACACCACCAAGTGATGGACACAATACATATAACCGAGGAAGAAGTGAAGAGGCTGCTGAGTGAGCTAGATACCTCAAAGGCGATGGGGCCAGATAACATCTCTCCATGGGTCCTGAGAAAGAAAACAGAGGCGCTACCTGGAGTTTACCTAGAGAGGGTTTCGGGAGATAACGCCCCCGCGGCCTGGTCTGAGACCAGGCCTCATGGTGGATCAGGGTCTGATCAACCAGGGTGTTACTGCTGGCCGCACGCAAGCTGACGTACGAACCACAGCCCGGTTGGCCAGGTACTGACTTCAGGTGCCTGTCCAATGCCTTCTTGAAGACAGCCACTGGTCTATTGGTAATCACCCTTATGTATGCTGGGAGGCAATTAATCAGTCTTGGGTCCCTGACACTTATTGTGTTGTCTCTCAATGTACTACTGGCGCCCCTGCTTTTCATCGGGGGAATGTTGCATCTCATGCCAAGTCATTTGCTTTCATAGGGAGTGATTTTCATATGCAGGTTTGGTACTAGTCCCTCCAGGACCTTCCAAGTGTATATTATCATGTATCTCGCCTGCGTTCGAGGGAATACAGATCAAGGACCTTCAACCGTTCCCAGTAGTTTAGGTGCCTTATCGTACTTATGTGTGCCGTGAATGTTCTTTGTGCACTCTCCAGGTCTGCCTTGAAGGGGGCCATTAGTATACAGCAGTATTCCAACATAGAGAGCACAAACGATTTGAAGAGAATCATCATGGGCTTGGTGTCCCTAGTTTTGAAGGTTCTCATTATCCATCCTATCATTTTCCTAGCGGATGAGGTAGATACATTGTTGTGGTCTTTGAAGGCGAGATCCTCTGATATTATCACTCGCAGGTCCTTCACATTACTTTTCTGCTCTATTGTATGGTTAGAATTTGTCGTATATCCTGACACATTTTTAATTTCTTCAAGTTTCTCATATCTGAATAGTTGAAATTTCTCCTCACTGAACTTCGTATTGTTTTGAGTGGCCCATTTGAAGATTTTTTTGATGTCCGCTTATAGTCTCGCGGTGTCTTCGATGGAGGTCATTGCCATGGTAATCCGGGTGTCATCCGCAAAAGAAGACACTGAGCTATTGCTTACATCTCTGTCTATGTCAGAAATGAGGATGAGGAATAGAATGGGAGCGAGTACTGTGCTTGTGGAACAGAGCTTTTTACCATGGCTGCCTGGGTCTCTACTCTGTTTACTGTTACTCTTTGTGTTCTATTTGTCAGGAAGTTGTAGATCCATCTACCAACTTTCCTGTTATTCCTTTATCCCGCATTTTGTGTGCTAGTACACCATGGTCACATTTGTCGAGAGCTTTTGCAAAGTCTGTGTATACTACATCTGTATTTTGTTTATCCTCTACAGCATCCAGGACCTTGTCATAGTGGTCCAGTAGCTGGGACAGGCAAGAGTGACCTGCTCTAAACCTGTGTTGCCCTGGGTTGTGTAATTAATGGGTATCTAGGTGGTTGGCGATCTTGCTTCTTAGAACCCTCTCAAAGATTTTTATATGGGATGTTAGTGCTGTCGGTTTGTAGTTCTTTGCAACTGCTTTACTGCTACCTTTGTAGAGTGGGGCTACGACTGTTGTTTTTAATGCGTGTGGGATGACCCCTGTGTCCATGATCCCTCTCCATAAAATGCTGAAGGCATGCGATAGGGGCTTCTTGCAATTCCTGATGAACACGGAGTTCCATGAGTCTGGGCCTGGGGCAGAGTGCATGGGCATGTCATTAATTGCCTCTTCAAAGTCTTGTTGAGTTAGAATAATATCCGAGATTTTTGGGATGACCAAATTTTGGGTTTCGTTCATTAAGAATTCGTTTGGATTGTCGACCCTTACAGTAGGCAGTGGATCGCTGAACACTGAGTCATATTGGGGCTTTAGTATCTCACTCATTTCTTGGCTGTCATCTGTGCATGTCCCATCCTGCTTAAGCAGGGGCCCAATACTGGATGTTGTTTTTCCCTTAGATTTGGCATATGAGAAGAAGTATTTTGTGTTTTGTTTTGCTTTTTAATTTCCTTTATGGCATTTAGCTCTTCCTGTGATTCTTGTCTCCTGTAAGATTCCTTCAGCTTAAGTTCGATACTTGCAATTTCATTGACTAGTGCTTCCCTTCATATTTCAGATATATTGACCCCATTCAGCAGCTCCGTGACTCTTGATCTTCGTCTGTATAGGGAACATCTCTCTCATTCTAGTTTATATCTTCTCTTTCTTTTTCTTAATGAAATGTGTCTTGAGCAGATCTCAAGAACCACAGAATTAGTTTTTTTTTTAAGGCAAATCCGTGTTATTTAGGACATCTTCCCAGCTTGTTTCATTTAGGTCATGGTTTACTTGATCCCATTATATGTTTTTGTTATTGAAATTGAATTTCGTGAAGAGACCTTCATGACTGATCACATTTTGCTGGTCGGGAGTCCTGTGCATACAAGTCTGTACCTCTATTATGTTGTGATCTGAGTGTATTGTCTTTGATACAGTTATATTACATATAAGATCGTCATTGCTAGTGAAGATGAGGTCCAGCGTATTTTCTAGTCTTGTAGGCTCTACTATTTGCTGGTTTAAGGTGAATTTGGTGCAGAGATTTAATAGTTCGTGTGGGTGTGAATTTTCATCTTAGCTGCCTCCCGGAGTGATCTCTGCTCAAACATTGTTTGCTATACTCTCCCATTTTAGGTGTCTCAAGTTGAAAAATCCTAGTAGTAAGATGTTTGGGGCCGGAGTTGGGAGATTTTCAAGGAACTGCTGGGAAGTTGCATCTGGAGGCTGGTATACCACCACAATGACAAGATTTTGGTTGTCAATCTTTACCGCCAAAATTTCAACTACATCATTTGAGGTGTTTAGTAGTTATGCGCCAATGAGCGACTCTGTGACATACTGGCCAACCCACCCTTGTTGCCTGTTCAGTCTGTCGCATCCTAATAGGTTATAACCTGGGATCCATATGTGTGTCTCTGTGAATGCTGCAAACATTGCATTTGACTCTGTAAGCAGTCTCTTGATGTAAGGAATTTTGTTATTTTAACGGCTTTAGACCCTGTATGTTTGTAAAGACAAATGTCGTTGTATTGGAGGAATTTAGGGAAGTTTTGTTTCCTGTTATTCTGGGGTAGAGGCCACTGTCCGTGCCTCTGCTCC
Organism: Cherax quadricarinatus; assembly: GCF_038502225.1. Lineage (NCBI taxonomy): Eukaryota > Metazoa > Arthropoda > Malacostraca > Decapoda > Parastacidae > Cherax > Cherax quadricarinatus. The sequence goes on from NC_091297.1 coordinate 44,560,039, forward strand.
AGAAGTGTTTACAGGTAGTGTAGGATTATTGCCATTTCTTGCTAGTCTTTTTTTCCCTCTTAGCCCTAAAAAAACCCTCTGTCCCATAGTCTGGCTGGTCTGTGTATTCTAGTCCCCTTTATATGATGTACCTGGCAGTATGCATTGTAGCATTTTCTTTCATGAATTGATGACAGACACATTTCTGGGTGAAATAAGTTACATGAAGGAAAGTTGCACTCTTCTCTTGTCATGTTTTTGGGATGGTCAACGGTGCATGTCCCACCTGCTTTACCAGATATACCGTGCCTGCAGATACCCAAGGCATAGTATTTACATAGATTGTAATTCTGTTTGCTAGGATTTATTGCAGCTATGTGTACCCCTAACAACAATATTCAACACATCTATCGAAGCAGAGAGATTACATGAGATATGAAATACAGCAAATGTAGTCCCAATCTTTTAAAAAGGAGACAGATATGAAGCGCTAAACTACAGACCAGTGTCACAGACATGTATAGTATGCAAAGTCATGGAGAAGATTATCAGGAGAAGAGTTGTGGAACTCCTAGAAAGGAATCAGCTTATCAACAACAGCCAACACGGTTTCCAGGACGAGAAATCCTGTGTCACGAACCTACTGGAGTTCTATGACAGGTTGACAAAAGTAAGAAAAGAGAGAGAAGAGTGGGTAGATTGCATTTTCTTGGACTGTAAGAAGGCGTTTGACACAGTTCCACACAAGAGATTAGTGCAAAAACTGAAGGGCCAGGCAGGGATAACAGGGAAGGCACTACAATGGATCAGGGAATACCTGTCAGGAAGACAACAGCGAGTCATGGTACGTGGCGAGGTGTCAGAGTGGGCGCCAGTGACGAGTGGGGGTTACACAGGGGTCAGTCCTAGGACCGGTGCTGTTTCTGGTATTTGTGAACGACATGACGGAAGGAATAGACTCCGAAGTGTCCCTGTTTGCAGATGATGTGAAGTTGATGAAAAGAATTCAATCGGATAAGGACCAGGCAGAACTACAAAGGTATCTGAACAGGCTTCAGGCCTGGTCCAGAAATTGGCTCCTGGATTTCAACCCCACCAAGAGCAAAGTCATGAAGATTGGGGAAGGGCAAAGAAGACGGCAGATGAAGTACAGTCTAGGGGGCCAGAGACTACAAACCTCACTCAAAGAAAAAGATCTTGGGGTGAGCATAACACAAGGCACATCTCCTGAGGCACGCATCAACCAAATATCTACTGCAGTATATGGGTGCCTAGCAAACCTAAGAACAGCATTCCGCCATCTTAATAAGGAATCGTTCAGGACCCTGTACACTGTGTACGTTAGGCCCTTACTGGGGTATGCAGTACCAGTTTGGAACCGACACCTAGCCAAACACGTAAAGAAACTACAGAATGTGCAAAGGTTTGCAACAAGACTAGTCCCAGAGCTAAGGGGTATGTCCTACGTGGAGAGGCTAAGGGAAATCTACCTGACGACACTGGATGACAGGAGAGATAGGGGGGACATGATAACGACATATAAAATACTGAAAGGAATTGACATGGTGAACAGAGATGGGACACAGTAACAAGGGAACACACTTGGAAGTTGAAGACTCAGATAAATCACAGGGATGTTAGGAAGTATTTCTTCAGTCACAGAGTAGTCAGGAGGAATAGTTTGGGAAGCAATGTAGTGGAGGCAGGATTCACACATAGCTTTAAGCTGAGGTATGATAAAGCTTATGGTGAAGGGAGAGTGACCCAGTAGTGGCCAGTGAAGAAGCGGGGCCAGGAGCTATGACTCGATCCCTGCAACCACAACTAGGTGAAACTAGATGAGTACACACACACACACACACACACACACACACACACACACACACACACACCAACAAGAGATACTCCAACACGTGCTGGATGAAATACACACAACTGAGAAGGAGGTGAAAAAGCTGCTACGTGAACTTGATAACTCAAGGGCGGTGGGACCAGAAAATATCTCTCCGCGGGTCCTTAGAGAGGGAGCAGAGATGCTGTGTGTTCAACTAACAAAAATCTTTAACTTATCCATTGAAACTGTGCAACTACCTGAGGTATGAAAGATGGCAAATGTAGTCCCTGTTTTTAAGAAAGGTGATAGACACAAGGCATTAAACTACAGACCAGTGCCATTGACGTGTACTGTATGCAGAGTCATGGAGATTATCAGGAGGAGAGTGGTGGAGCACCTAGAAATGAACAAGCTTATCAACAACAATCAGCACGGTTTCAGAGAAGGGAAATCCTGTGTAACAATCTTTATGACAAGGTAACGGAAGTAAGACACAAGAGAAGTGGGTAAACTGCATCTACTTAGACTGCAAACAGGCTTTCGACAAAGGTCCTCATAAGAAGTTAGTGCAAAGCTAGAGCATTAGGGGCACATAACAGGAAAGGCACTGTAAAGGATCAAAGAATATCTGACAAGGAGGCAACACCGAGTCATGGTACATGACGAGGTGACAGACTAGGCGCCTGTGACGAGCAGGGTTCCACAGGGCTCAGTCCTAGGATCTGTGCTGTTTTCGGTATATGTGAACGACATGACGGAAGGAATAGACTCAGAAGTGTCCCTGTTTGCAGATAATGTGAAGTTAATTAGGAGAATTAAATCGGATGAGGATCAGGCAGGACCTGGATAGGCTGGAAGCCTGATCCTGCAACTAGCTAAACGAATTTAACTCCGCCAAATGGAAAGTCATGACGATCGGGGTATAGGCTAAGTGGACAAAAACTGCAAACCTCACTCTTGGGGTGAGTATAATGCCGAGCACATCTCCTGAGGCACACATCAACCAGAATACTGCTGCAACATGTGGGCGCCTGACAAACCTAAGAATAGCATTCCGATACCTCAGTAAGGAATCGTCCAAGACTCTGTGCACCATGTACGTCAGACCCATATTGGAGTATGCAGCACAAATTTGGAATCCACACCTGGTAAACCACGTCAAGAAATTAGACTAGTCCCAGAGCTAAGGGGAATGTCCTACGAAGAAAGGTTAAGGAAATCGGCCTGACGAAGCTTGAGGACAGACATGATAACAACATATAAAATACTGCTAGGAATTGACAAGGAGGACAGAGACAGGATGTTCCAAAGATGGAATGCAGAAACAAGGGGTCACAATTGGAAACTGAAGACTTCGATGAGTTAAAGGGATGTTAGGAAGTATATCTTCAGAGTTATTAGGAAGAGGAATAGCCTAGAAAGTGACGTACTGGAGGCAGGAACCATTCATAGTTTTAAGACAAGGTTTGATAAAGCTTATGGAGCAGGGAAAGAGAGGACCTAGTATCGATCAGTGAGGAGGCGAGGCCAGGAGCTGAGTATCGACCCCTGCAACCACAAATAGGTGAGTACACACACACGAGCGGGGTTCCTCAGGAGTCAGTCCTTGCGCCGGTGCTGTTTCTGGTATATGTGCATGACATGACGGAAGGGATACATTCAGAAGTGCCTCTGTTTGCCGACGATGTGAAGCTAATGCGAAGAATTCAAACGGATGAGGAACAGGTAGGGCTACAAGGGGATCTGGACAGGCTACTAACCTGGTCCATCAACTGGCTTGTGCAGTTTAACTCCCACCAAGTGCAAAGTATGAAGATTGGGAAGATCAAAGAAGATCTCAGAGTACAGGCTAGGGTACCAAGGACTACAAACCTCACTCAAGGAAGAAGATCGTAGGGTGAGTATAATACCGAGTACATCTCCTGAGGAGCACATCAACCGAATAAATGCTGCAGCATTTAGGCACTTGGCAAACCTAAGAATAGCCTTACGACACCTGAGTAAGGAATCATTCAAGACTGTACACCATATACGTCAGGCCAATATTGGAGCATGCAGCACCAGTATGGAACCCACACATGAAGCACGTCAAGATATTAGAGAAAGTGCAAAGGTTTGCAACAAGACTAGTCCCTGAGCTAAGGGGTAATCGACCTGAGGACACTGGAGGACAGGATGGATAGGGGGGGGGGGGAAATAACGACATATAAAATACTGAGAGGAACTGACAGTGTGGATAGGGACAGGATGTTTCAGAGATGAGACACAGCAACAAGGGGTCACGACTAGAAGCTGAAGACTCAGTGAGTCACGGGGATGTTAGGAAGTACTTCTTCAGACATAGAGTTTTCAGGAAGTGGAACAGTCTGGAGAGAGATGTAGTGGAAGCAGGATCCATACATAGCTTTAAAGAGAGGTATGATAAAGCTCATTGAACAGGGAGAGAGTGACCTAGCAGCGACCAGCGAAGAGACAGGGCCAGGAGCTTCGAATCGACCCATGCAACCACAAATAGGTGAGTACACACACACACACACACACACACACACACATACATGGGGGCCAAGATACATGGAGGGCTAAGATGATGGAGGTGGTACTGGAAAACTTCATGTGCCAACACGTAAGGGACACTACAAGAGAGAGAGGAGAGGATGAACCAGCAAGGCTGGACTTAGTATTCACCTTGAGTAGTGCAGATATCGAGGACATCACATATGAAAGACCCCTTGGGGCCAGTGACCATGTGGTTTTAAGCTTCGAATACACAGTAGAGCTACAAGTGGAGGGAGAAGCAGGAAGGCCAGGACGAATGAAGCCAAACTACAAGAAAGGGGACTACACAGGAATGAGGAACTTTTTGAAAGGGGTTCAGTGGGACAGAGAACTGGCAGGGAAGCCAGTTAATGAGATGATGGAATATGTAGCAACAAAATGCAAGGAGGCTGAGGAGAGGTTTGTACCCAAGGGTAACAGGAATAATGAAAAAGCCAGGATGAGCCCATGGTTTACCCAAAGGTGCAGGGAGGCAAAAACCAAGTGTGCTAGGGAATGGAAGAAATATAGAAGGCAAAGGGCCCAGGAGAATAAGGAGAGCATACGTAGAGCCAGAAAACGAATATGCACAGATAAGAAGGGAGGGCCAAAGACAATATGAAAACGACATAGCAGCGAAAGCCAAATCTGACCCGAAACTGTTGTACAGCCACATCAGGAGGAAAACAACAGTCAAGGACCAGGTAATCAGGCTAAGGAAGGAAGGAGGAGAGACAACAAGAAATGACTGTGAAGTATGTGAGGAACTCAACAAGAGATTCAAAGAAGTGTTCACAGAGGAGACAGAAGGAGCTCCAGAAAGACGGAGAGGTGGGGCACACCACCATGTGCTGGACACAGTGCACACAACCGAGGAAGAAGTGAAAAGGCTTCTGAGTGAGCTAGATACCTCAAAGGCAATGGGGCCAGATAACATCTCCCCATGGGTATTGAGAGAGGGAGTAGAGGTGCTATGTGTACCCCTAACAACAATGTTCAATACATCTTTCGAAACAGGGAGATTGCCTGAGGCATGGAAGACAGCAAATGTAGTCCCAATCTTTAAAAAAGGAGACAGACATGAAGCATTAAACTACAGACCAGTGTCACTGACATGTATAGTATGCAAAATCATGGAGAAGATTATCAGGAGAAGAGTGGTGGAACACCTAGAAAGGAACGATCTCATCAACAGCAGCCAACATGGTTTCAGGGACGGAAAATCCTGTGTCACAAGCCTACTGGACCTCTATGACATGGTGACAGCAGTAAGACAAGATAGAGAGGGGTGGGTGGATTGCATTTTCTTGGACTGCAAGAAGGCGTTTGACACATTTCCACACAAGAGATTGGTGCAAAAACTGGAGGACCAAGCAGGGATAACAGGGAAGGCACTACAATGGATCAGGGAATACTTGTCAGGAAGACAGCAGCGAGTCATGGTACGTGGCGAGGTGTCAGAGTGGGCACCTGTGACCAGCGGGATCCCACAGGGGTCAGTCCTAGGACCAGTGCTGTTTCTGGTATTTGTGAACGACATGACAGAGGGAATAGACTCTGAGGTGTCCCTGTTTGCAGATGACGTGAAGTTGATGAGAAGAATTCACTCGATCAAAGACCAGGAAGAACTACAAAGGGATCTGGACAGGCTGCAGACCTGGTCCAGCAATTGGCTCCTGGAGTTCAATCCCACCAAGTGCAAAGTCATGAAGATTGGGGAAGGGCAAAGAAGACCGCAGACGGAGTACAGTCTAGGGGGCCAGAGACTACAAACCTCACTCAAGGAAAAAGATCTTGGGGTGAGTATAACACCAGGCGCATCTCCTGAAGCGCACATCAACCAAATAACTGCTGCAGCATATGGGCGCCTAGCAAACCTCAGAACAGCATTCCGACATCTTAATAAGGAATCATTCAGGACCCTATACACCGTGTACGTTAGGCCCATATTGGAGTATGCGGCACCAGTTTGGAACCCACACCTAGCCAAGCACGTGAAGAAACTAGAGAAAGTGCAAAGGTTTGCAACAAGACTAGTCCCAGAGCTAAGAGGTATGTCCTACGAGGAGAGGTTAAGGGAAATCAACCTGACGACACTGGAGGACAGGAGAGATAGGGGGGACATGATAACGACATACAAAATACTGAGAGGAATCGACAAGGTGAACAAAGACAGGATGTTCCAGAGATTGGACACAGCAACAAGGGGACACAGTTGGAAGCTGAAGACACAGATGAATCACAGGGATGTTAGGAAGTATTTCTTCAGCCACAGAGTAGTCAGTAATTGGAATAGTTTGGGAAGCGATGTAGTGGAGGCAGGATCCATACATAGCTTTAAGCAGAGGTATGATAAAGCTCACGGCTCAGGGAGAGTGACCTAGTAGCGATCAGTGAAGAGGCGGGGCCAGGAGCTCGGACTCGACCCCCGCAACCTCAACTAGGTGAGTACAACTAGGTGAGTACATACACACACACACACACGCAAACACACCACTTACCCATCAAATTCAAGCAACCAGTCAGCTAGCTAGACAGCCATTCAGCTAGCCAGCCAGCCAGTCATCTAGTCAGCCAGCTAGCCAACTAGCCAGACAGCCAGCTAGCTAGCCAGTAAGCCAGTTAACTCGTCGGTGCCTACCAGCCAGTCAGCCAGCCAGCCAGCCAGCCAGCCAGTAAGACAGTTAACCCGTCGGCGCCAGCCAGCCAGTCTCAGAATTTCACCCATGTACTATATATGGCTGAAACCAGCCATATATTCTTTGACAGCCTCTACCACTGTTCTCTCACTCCCTCTTTCCTTCTTCCTCTTTTTAGACATTTAATCTCTCTCTCTCTCTCTCTCTCTCTCTCTCTCTCTCTCTCTCTCTCTCTCTCTCTCTCTCTCACACACACACACACACACACACTATGTTCTAAATATGTATGTTCATAGCATCTATATTTGCCCATAAACATTGCAAAAACTGATCTGCTCAATTATTTGTGAACTACCTTCACTGCTCATATAAACTCAATCAAGCATCCCAATTATGAGGAACGTTTGCAGTCCCTTGAAATGTACTCATTGGATCGTAGGTGAGAAAGAAACATCATAATCTTCACCTGGAAAGTTCTGCCTTGATTTGTGCCAAACCCGCACTGAAAACTCTCTGCATATGAAAGCACGAGATTTTGCAGTGTACATCTCTAGTGAAAACAAAGGGGCGCAATAAGTACACCAAGAGAGAACTCGATAAATGCAAGTGGACCAAGACTCTTCAGCACCTTACCTTCGTCCTTAAGGGAAATTACCCACAGAACACCAGCTCTTTTCATGAGAGAACCTGGTAAGTTCCTTAAGTCAGTTCTTGATCAGCAGGCACCAACAGCCTGGTTGGTGCCGGCTGATTAGGTTCCTGCTGATCAGTCGATTGCAGGGGTAACTGCCACGGGAGCGGTTACCCCTGCAATCGACTGTAAGTAGAGAAATAAACCGGGTCGCGGGGGCATTGACCCCCGGAACTCCCTCCAGATAGACCCTCAAGGGACCAGATAGACCCTCCAGTCAAGATAGACCCTCCAAAGTCCAGATAGACCCTGCAGATAAACCCTCCAGGTAGATCCTCCATATAGACCCTCCAGATAGACCCTCCAGGTATATCCTCCAGGTAAACCCTTCAGGATCCTCTCCTCACAGTCATATAAGGAGAGAAACTTTGATACTGTTCTAACAGGCAACCATGAAGGCTGAGGAGAGAAGATGCCCGGTTGCTGGCAACAACAGGTCTTCAGTAGCATTAAGGAACTGAACATCTGAACAAAGTCACCGTCTTAGTATCTTTACATAAAGATCATTTGTTATCTTTATTATGCTCCACATACTTCTCCAGTGGACGAATACACACGTACATAATGGGTCTAGGACTATACCTTAACATTACACAGGTACATAATGGGTCTAGGGACTATACCTTAACATTACACAGGTACATAATGGGTCTAGGGACTATACCTTAACATTACACAGGTACATAATGGGTCTAGGACTATACCTTAACATTACACAGGTACATAATGGGTCTAGGGACTATACCTTAACATTACACAGGTACATAAGGGGTCTAGGACTATACCTTAACATTACACAGGTACATAATGGGTCTAGGACTATACCTTAACATTACACAGGTACATAATGGGTCTAGGGACTATACCTTAACATTACAGAGGTACATAATGGGTCTAGGACTATACCTTAACATTACACAGGTACATAATGGGTCTAGGGACTATACCTTAACATTACAGAGGTACATAATGGGTCTAGGGACTATACCTTAACATTACACAGGTACATAATGGGTCTAGGGACTATACCTTAACATTACACAGGTACATAATGGGTCTAGGACTATACCTTAACATTACACAGGTACATAATGGGTCTAGGACTATACCTTAACATTACACAGGTACATAATGGGTCTAGGACTATACCTTAACATTACACAGGTACATAATGGGTCTAGGACTATACCTTAACATTACACAGGTACATAATGGGTCTAGGACTATACCTTAACATTACACAGGTACATAATGGGTCTAGAACTATACCTTAACATTACACAGGTACATAATGGGTCTAGGACTATACCTTAACATTACACAGGTACATAATGGGTCTAGGACTATACCTTAACATTACACAGGTACATAATGAGTCTAGGACTATACCTTAACATTACACAGGTACATAATGGGTCTAGGACTATACCTTAACATTACACAGGTACATAATGGGTCTAGGACTATACCTTAACATTACACAGGTACATAATGGGTCTAGGACTATACCTTAACATTACACAGGTACATAATGGGTCTAGGACTATACCTTAACATTACACAGGTACATAATTGGTCTAGGGACTATACCTTAACATTACAGAGGTACATAATGGGTCTAGGGACTATACCTTAACATTACACAGGTACATAATGGGTCTAGGGACTATACCTTAACATTACACAGGTACATAATGGGTCTAGGACTATACCTTAACATTATACAGGTACATAATGGGTCTAGGGACTATACCTTAACATTACAGAGGTACATAATGGGTGTAGGGACTATACCTTAACATTACAGAGGTACATAATTGGTCTAGTGACTATACCTTAACATTACACAGGTACATAATGGGTCTAGGACTATACCTTAACATTATACAGGTACATAATGGGTGTAGGACTATACCTTAACATTACAGAGGTACATAATGGTTCTAGGACTATACCTTAACATTACACAGGTACATAATGGGTCTAGGGACTATACCTTAACATTACAGAGGTACATAATGGGTCTAGGGACTATACCTTAACATTACACAGGTACATAATGGGTCTAGGGACTATACCTTAACATTACAGAGGTACATAATGGGTCTAGGGACTATACCTTAACATTACACAGGTACATAATGGGTCTAGGGACTATACCTTAACATTACAGAGGTACATAATTGGTCTAGTGACTATACCTTAACATTACACAGGTACATAATGGGTCTAGGACTATACCTTAACATTATACAGGTACATAATGGGTGTAGGACTATACCTTAACATTACAGAGGTACATAATGGTTCTAGGACTATACCTTAACATTACACAGGTACATAATGGGTCTAGGGACTATACCTTAACATTACAGAGGTACATAATGGGTCTAGGGACTATACTTTAACATTACAGAGGTACATAATGGGTCTAGGGACTATACCTTAACGTTACAGAGGTACATAATTGGTCTAGTGACTATACCTTAACATTACACAGGTACATAATGGGTCTAGGGACTATACCTTAACATTACACAGGTACATAATGGGTCTAGGACTATACCTTAACATTATACAGGTACATAATGGGTCTAGGGACTATACCTTAACATTACACAGGTACATAATGGGTCTAGGGACTATACCTTAACATTACAGAGGTACATAATTGGTCTAGTGACTATACCTTAACATTACACAGGTACATAATGGGTCTAGGACTATACCTTAACATTATACAGGTACATAATGGGTGTAGGACTATACCTTAACATTACAGAGGTACATAATGGTTCTAGGACTATACCTTAACATTACACAGGTACATAATGGGTCTAGGGACTATACCTTAACATTACAGAGGTACATAATGGGTCTAGGGACTATACCTTAACATTACACAGGTACATAATGGGTCTAGGGACTATACCTTAACATTACAGAGGTACATAATGGGTCTAGGGACTATACCTTAACATTACACAGGTACATAATGGGTCTAGGGACTATACCTTAACATTACAGAGGTACATAATTGGTCTAGTGACTATACCTTAACATTACACAGGTACATAATGTGTCTAGGACTATACCTTAACATTATACAGGTACATAATGGGTGCAGGACTATACCTTAACATTACAGAGGTACATAATGGTTCTAGGACTATACCTTAACATTACACAGGTACATAATGGGTCTAGGGACTATACCTTAACATTACAGAGGTACATAATGGGTCTAGGGACTATACTTTAACATTACAGAGGTACATAATGGGTCTAGGGACTATACCTTAACATTACAGAGGTACATAATGGGTCTAGGACTATACCTTAACATTACACAGGTACATAATGGGTCTAGGGACTATACCTTAACATTACAGAGGTACATAATGGGTCTAGGGACTATACCATAACATTACACAGGTACATAATTGGTCTAGTGACTATACCTTAACATTACACAGGTACATAATGGGTCTAGGACTATACCTTAACATTACACAGGTACATAATGGGTCTAGAGACTATACCTTAACATTACACAGGTACATAATGGGTCTAGGGACTATACCTTAACATTACACAGGTACATAATGGGTCTAGGGACTATACCTTAACATTACACAGGTACATAATGGGTCTAGGGACTGTACCTTAACATTACACAGGTACATAATGGGTCTAGGGACTATACCTTAACATTACACAGGTACATAATGGGTCTAGGGACTATACCTTAACATTACACAGGTACATAATGGGTCTAGGACTATACCTTAACATTACACAGGTACATAATGGGTCTAGGGACTTTACCTTAACATTACAGAGGTACATAATGGGTCTAGGGACTATACCTTAACATTACACAGGTACATAATGGGTCTAGGGACTATACCTTAACATTACACAGGTACATAATGGGTCTAGGGACTATGCCTTAACATTACACAGGTACATAATGGGTCTAGGGACTATACCTTAACATTACAGAGGTACATAATGGGTCTAGGGACTATACCTTAACATTACAGAGGTACATAATGGGTCTAGGACTATACCTTAACATTATACAGGTACATAATGGGTCTAGGGACTATACCTTAACATTACAGAGGTACATAATGGGTCTAGGGACTATACCTTAACATTACACAGGTACATAATGGGTCTAGGACTATACCTTAACATTACACAGGTACATAATGGGTCTAGGACTATACCTTAACATTACACAGGTACATAATGGGTCTAGGGACTATACCTTGACATTACAGAGGTACATAATGGGTCTAGGGACTATACCTTAACATTACACAGGTACATAATGGGTCTAGGGACTATACCTTAACATTACACAGGTACATAATAGGTCTAGGGACTATACCTTAACATTACACAGGTACATAATGGGTCTAGGGACTATGCCTTAACATTACACAGGTACATAATGGGTCTAGGGACTATACCTTAACATTACAGAGGTACATAATGGGTCTAGAGACTATACCTTAACATTACACAGGTACATAATGGGTCCAGGGACTATACCTTAACATTACACAGGTACATAATGGGTCTAGGGACTATGCCTTAACATTACACAGGTACATAATGGGTCTAGGGACTATACCTTAACATTACAGAGGTACATAATGGGTCTAGGGACTATACCTTAACATTACAGAGGTACATAATGGGTCTAGGACTATACCTTGACATTATACAGGTACATAATGGGTCTAAGGACTATACCTTAACATTATAGAGGTACATAATGGGTCTAGGGACTATTCCTTAACATTACACAGGTACATAATGGGTCTAGGGACTATACCTTAACATTACAGAGGTACATAATGGGTCTAGGACTATACCTTAACATTACAGAGGTACATAATGGGTCTAGGGACTATACCTTAACATTACAGAGGTACATAATGGGTCTAGGACTATACCTTAACATTACAGAGGTACATAATGGGTCTAGGACTATACCTTAACATTACAGAGGTACATAATGGGTCTAGGGACTGGGCAGCATAGGTGTGCGAGTGGTCACTATTGCTGTGTAGTGAGACTGGACGATCACCCACCCCCCCAAGTATCTTACTACTAACGTAGTTATTCCTGGTTACAGTCTTTTAAGCAGAGATGAAAGTTACAAAAATATTAGTGTAACTTGTATGGAGTTCTGAATTATTTGTACTATCTTATATTTTAGCAAGGTGTGTTTGAAGGAAGTAATGAGCTATATACAGTCAGTAGAGTCAGGCAATGTTACCAGAATGGTTGGTAATATACCACTGTGGATAAAATACTTCGCCATCTTCAATATTTCTGACTGAGTTGTCTCTGAAATCCATTTATTTTATCGCCTTCCAGCTCACAATGACGCAGGTGTGCCAACAGTCCATCACACAAAGTTTACTTGTACTTATATCTGCATCAGGTGGTGGTGTAACCTGCCAGAGATACTGGTGACCTAGCCGGAGCCGGCTCCAGCATGATACTGGTGACCTAGCCGGAGCCGGCTCCAGCATGATACTGGTGACCCAGCCGGAGCCGGCTCCAGCATGATACTGGTGACCCAGCCGGAGCCGGCTCCAGCATGATACTGGTGACCTAGCCGGAGCCGGCTCCAGCATGATACTGGTGACCCAGCCGGAGTCGGCTCCAGCATGATACTGGTGACCCAGCCGGAGCCGGCTCCAGCATGATACTGGTGACCTAGTCGGAGCCGGCTCCAGCATGATACTGGTGACCTAGCCGGAGCCGGCTCCAGCATGATACTGGTAACCCAGCCGGAGTCGGCTCCAGCATGATACTGGTGACCCAGCCGGAGTCGGCTCCAGCATGATACTGGTGGCCCAGCCGGAGTCGGCTCCAGCATGATACTGGTGACCCAGCCGGAGCCGGCTCCAGCATGATACTGGTGACCTAGTCGGAGCCGGCTCCAGCATGATACTGGTGACCTAGCCGGAGCCGGCTCCAGCATGATACTGGTAACCCAGCCGGAGTCGGCTCCAGCATGATACTGGTGACCCAGCCGGAGCCGGCTCCAGCATGATACTGGTGACCCAGCCGGAGTCGGCTCCAGCATGATACTGGTGACCCAGCCGAAGCCGGCTCCAGCATGATACTGGTAACCCAGCCGGAGTCGGCTCCAGCATGATACTGGTGACCCAGCCGGAGCCGGCTCCAGCATGATACTGGTAACCCAGCCGGAGTCGGCTCTAGCATGATACTGGTGACCCAGCCGAAGCCGGCTCCAGCATGATACTGGTGACCTAGCCGGAGCCGGCTCCAGCATGATAGAATGATGATAGGTGAACTGACTGGTGTCAGTCTCCCTCAGTCTCAAGTCAATGAAGTTCACTTGAAGTTCTTGACGTAATATTGTTCTCAAACTGCTGACAGCCCGAGATTGTATGTGTGTGTGTGTACTCACCTAGTTGTACTCACCTAGTTGTACTCACCTAGTTGAGGTTGCAGGGATAGAGTCCGAGCTCCTGGCCCCGCCTCTTCACTGGTCGCCACTAGGTCACTCTCCCTGAGCCGTGAGCTTTATCATACCTCTGCTTAAAGCTATGTATGGATCCTGCCTCCACTACATCGCTTCCCAAACTATTCCACTTCCTGACTACTCTGTGGCTGAAGAAATACTTCCTAACATCCCTGTGATTCATCTGTGTCTTCAGCTTCCAACTGTGTCCCCTTGTTGCTGTGTCCAGTCTCTGGAACATCCTGTCTTTGTCCACCTTGTCAATTCCTATCAGTATTTTGTAAGTCGTTATCATGTCCCCTCTATCTCTCCTGTCCTCCAGTATCGTCAGGTTGATTTCCCTTAACCTCTCCTCATAGGACATACCTCTTAGCTCTAGGACTAGTCTTGTTGCAAACCTTTGCACTTTCTCTAGTTTCTTTACATGCTTGGCTAGGTGTGGGTTCCAAACTGGTGCCGCATACTCCAATATGGGCCTAACGTACACGGTGTATAGGGTCCTGAATGATTCCTTATTAAGATGTCGGAATGCTGTTCTGAGGTTTGCTAGGCGCCCATATGCTGCAGCAGTTATTTGGTTGATGTGCGCTTCAGGAGATGCGCCTGGTGTTATACTCACCCCAAGATCTTTTTCCTTGAGTGAGGTTTGTAGTCTCTGGCCCCATAGACTGTACTCCGTCTTCGGTCTTCTTTGCCCTTCCCCAATCTTCATGACTTTGCACTTGGTGGGATTGAACTCCAGGAGCCAATTGCTGGACCAGGTCTGCAGCCTGTCTAGATCCCTTTGTAGTTCTGCCTGGTCTTCGATCGAATGAATTCTTCTCATCAACTTCACGTCATCTGCAAACAGTGACACCTCAGAGTTTATTCCTTCTGTCAAGTCGTTCACAAATACCAGAAACAGCACTGGTCCTAGGACTGACCCCTGTGGGACCCCGCTGGTCACAGGTGCCCACTCTGACACCTCGCCACGTACCATTACTCGCTGCTGTCTTCCTGACAAATATTCCCTGATCCATTGCAGTGGCTTCCCTGTTATCCCTGCTTGGTCCTCCAGTTTTTGCACTGATATCTTGTGCGGTACTGTGTCAAATGCCCTCTTGCAGTCCAAGAAAATGCAATCCACCCACCCCTCTCACTCTTGTCTTACTGATGTCACCTTGTCATAGAACTCCAATAGGTTTGTGACACAGGATTTTCCGTCCCTGAAACCATGTTGGCTGCTGTTGAGATCATTCCTTTCTAGGTGTTCCACCACTCTTCTCCTGACAATCTTCTCCCTGAATTTGCATACTATACATGTCAGTGACACTGGTCTGTAGTTTAGTGCTTCGTGTCTTCCATGCCTCAGGCAATCTCCCTGTTTCGATAGATGTATTGAATATAGTTGTTAGGGGTACACATAGCACCTCTGCTCCCTCTCTCAGGACCCATGGAGAGATGTTATCTGGCCCCATTGCCTTTGAGGTATCTAGCTCACTCAGAAGCCTCTTTACTTCTTCCTCGGTTGTGTGTACCGTGTCCAGCACCTGGTGATGTGCCACACCTCTCCGTCTTTCTGGAGCCCCTTCTGTCTCCTCTGTGAACACTTCTTTGAATCTCTTGTTGAGTTCCTCACATACTTCACAGTCATTTCTTGTTGTCTCTCCTCCTTCCTTCCTTAGCCTGATTACCTGGTCCTTTACTGTTGTTTTCCTCCTGATGTGGCTGTATAACAGCTTCGGGTCGTTTTCATATTGTCGTTGGGCCTCCCTTCTTATCAGTGCATATTCGTTTCTGGCTCTACGACTGCTCTCCTTATTCTCCTGGGTCCTTTGCCTTCTATATTTCTTCCATTCCTTAGCACACTTGGTTTTTGCCTCCTTGCACCTTTGGGTGAACCATGGGCTCATCCTGGCTTTTTCATTATTCCTGTTTCCCTTGGGTACAAACCTCTCTTCAGCCTCCTTGCACATTGTTGCTACATATTCCATCATCTCATTAACTGGCTTCCCTGCCAGTTCTCTGTCCCACTGAACCCCGTTCAGGAAGTTCCTCATTCCCGTGTAGTCCCCTTTCCTGTAGTTTGGTTTCATTTGTCCTGACCTTCCTGCTTCCCCCTCCACTTGTAGCTCTACTGTGTATTCGAAGCTCAAAACCACGTGATCGCTGGCCCCAAGGGGTCTTTCACATGTGATGTCCTCAATATC